>NW_006239075.1:1026507-1060709 GCF_000226075.1 Solanum tuberosum | reverse complement strand
AATGTTTTTAAAAAAACCCCCCCCCCCCCCCCCACACACACAATTGAATACATTTTCTCTTTTCTTCACAACACGTTTTGTGAGTACTGGCATAGAAAAATATTTATAGCATAAATATAGATGCACAGACAGGAAAGGAAACCCCTATTTCAAAAAGGAGAATGTTTCGCGGAATTTTTTATTGTATGAAATAGACCAAGAACAGAAATATATATTAATTTAGAAGTGGATTTAAGCAAAATGCACCAACAATAACATATAAAGATTTCAATACCTGTGCTACACGATCAACCTCCATAATCAGCAGTCCTTTGCGCGTCTCAGGCACTTTAAGTAACAGAATCCTCTTGAGTTCTTTGACAAATACAAAACTTGTCAGGAAAAAAAATTGAGTTCTTAAATCACAAGGTACTTAAATTAAGGTATTTCTGGCACATTCTCATTTATGAGTATGCTGAGACTTCTATGTAAAGCTGCTTATAGATTCATATTATGCCATGTATCGACCAACATTGCCTAAGGTAACTACTCAAGTGAAGGTTTCTTATTTTTGATGACAAAGTGAAGGTTTCTTATGCCGACGCTATATCAACAAATTGAGTTTATTAGTTAAACTGTTAAACATTCTTGGTCTTTACTTTCAGATAAAGAAAATTTATTGAGTGGTGGTAGTAGTAGTGATATGATTTTTTAGTACTATCAAAGATTTACATGTCATAGAAAATATAGAGAACTTCTAATGCTTATTATAGTAATAGTACATAGTAACAACAACAACAACAACAATAATAATACAACAACAACATACCCAGTGAAATCCCACTAGGTGGGGTCTGGGGAGGGTAAAGTGTACGCAGACCTTACCACTACCTCGTGGAGGTAGAGAGGCTGTTTCCGGAAACAACAACAATAATAATAATAATAAATATTAGAAGTTCTCTATATTTTCTACTGGCATATAAATCTCAGATAGAAACTAAAGACTCCTAGAAAATGTAAGACCTAAAGTAAGCATGGTAATGTGACTAAAATATAATAATCCCAACTAATTGGTATTGGCCATTATAGATCATTTTCATTTTATTGTGCATTAATTTTGCTAGGACTAGGTGGACTGAACTCCAAGAGATTGTGTGCCTTCAATATAACTTCTTTCCATGTGATTTTATGTCTGCCTCAGCTTTTTTTAAAACCTCCACTCACCATAATTTCATTTTCGCACCTACAGACCGGTGCATCTAGAGGTAACACAGGACATAGCCAAACCATCTCAACCTACGTTCTCTCATTTTATCCTCGATATGTGCTACTTGTACCTCCTATTGAATGTGATCATTTCTAATCTTGTACGCATGCACTCAATTGTAGCATGCGCATCTCAGCAACATTCATCTTGTGGATCTGTTGCACACTTGCACTTCAGGCGGTCTAACATCCACTCCTATATAACATTGCATGTCTTATAAATGATCCATAGAACTTGCCTTTTCACTTCAGTAGATATTCTTTTATCAACACCTTGGTAGCAATTCTCCATTTCAAACGTTGTAACATCTTTATATCATACTATACTTTTTGATAATGAAAAAAAATGAATGTGTAATATCATACTATTCTCCTGAGACATCGAACCTAGATATCTAAATTATTTACATCTAGGCATAGCATTCCCATCGACCCCAACCTTAATTTCACTCATTCTTTTGTTGACTAAACATGCAGTGCATCTATGCAGTCTTACTTCTACTTATCTTTTTTTTCTTATGAAGTAAGAAATCTTACTTCTACTTTTCTTAAAACCTGTACTCTCAGGAGTGCCTCTCATAACTCCAATTTTTGGTCAACGCCCTTGTTTGTTTCATCAATAAGCACAATACCGTTGAATCCTAACACCAGAACAGTAGATCGAAAACTACACAAAATAATAACCTTAGCATGGTTTTACTTAAGAAAGAATGTCCAAGCATGAATTTTTGTCTCTTCAGACACCTACAGGATAAATGCACCTGTAGACTAGGAATTGGACAAAAGGTGGAACCAAATAATCAAGACACTTTGTAACTGACAACCTTATCATCATTACATACCGGGAATTATGCTGTATGTGAAACTGATGACTTGACTTGCCAAGGCCAAGTGTTTAGAAGTAATAGACTTCAAACCTGAAACCTGTAAAACTTATCCCAGTTAAGGCACAATGATATTGCATTCATATCAACTAGGGAAAAAATGTTGGGGGGAAATAGTCAGTAAGAAATGCACCCATAAAGTCAAGTAAAAATCAGTAGTGAACTACAATTACAGTTGCCTTCCAATCTTTGTCAATGTTCTAGGAATAAATCTTTTGATGCCCAAACATCTACCACCATACATTTTCTGCCAATTTATAACCTTTTAAAAATCTTTTATTCCAACAATTCTAGTCCAAAGATGTGGAAATAAGAAACCCAATCCTCTTCAATAATTTTTATCGCCTCCTTTCTCACCCCATTCTCCAGGGTAATTGGATGATGGCTAGTAAAAGGAGGATCAGAACATATCAAGGGCAGGAGCGGCACCGCTTTAGCTACGGGTTAGGCATAATCCAATAGTTTTGACTCAACCCCCATATTTGTGTTAAAAAATTCATTTGATATGTACAAAGAATTTTTCCAGAATCCACAAGTTAAAAATTCTGGCACCGCCTCTAATTAAGGGATAAAGACAGTTAAACTTCTATATTGTGTCTAGTTCATGAGATAAAAGTGGGATTGAAATCAAGAACATATTTGGTGGCTTGAGTACCTTTGGCCTACTAGTTTTTTTTTAAAAAAAAATTACTGTCCACAAAAAAATCAACAATTAGCTAGAGAATATATAATCAAGAAACCAAAACAGACCTGCATTGCTCCAGCACCAAGGACAAGCTGACAAGTCCTTGTATTGAACAATTTCAGGATTTCGACAACACGGTGAATGACTTCTGAAGATAGGCCCGGCAAGCTATTATTCATCTCAATACACTCTGACAACATCTTTACCAAAATCAAGCCGCTGAAACACAACAGGAGAATTGTCATCTTTGAAGGGTGAATTTATCATAAGAAAAAAAGAAAACTGTGAAGGGCGATCCAGCACTCTTGAATCGAAGTCCCAGTAAAAAACCCCAAAAAGGATTAAGAAGGCATGTTATCAGATAAGTTCTCTTTTCTGTTTCACACGGAAAAGAAAATGCAACATGTAGAGACAGACAAGAAAAAGTCACACAAGAAATAGCTCTAAACCAGTAGTCTTAACTCTTAAGAACTTAGTGACCAAGACACCAAGGGCAGAGAAGAGAAGACATTGAGAGGGAAAAAAATGAAAAATCTGAGAGTACCAGCTCCACCAAAAAAGAACAGACGACTTCATCAAATTGAAAGGAATTACTAACCAGTTAACCATATGATACCCAACACCTCTGAAGAAAAGAAGTCTAGTAGAAGATTTTCCACGCTCTCTTGAGTTAGTTTCATTGCTCTGAGAAGAATTAGTTTCAAATCAGCATTAGTGCTTTCAGTTTGCCAGCTGCATCATGAAGTACTAACCTGTGCTGTACTCTCTAAACGTGGAATAGAATCAGTGTGCTCTGCATTTTGTGATATCTTTTGAAGTCTAGCTTCTGCCGTAGGGGAACCATCACTGCCCAGGACCATCTCAGGGCTGCTTGGTGCAATATCAGCTGAAACCTCATCAGCAAGTTCACGGGTCTCAGATTCTGAGCAGAACAGTGATGTGACAATTGCCTGGAACTCATCAGGGACATCAATCTCAGCCCAATTTTCCTGGTCAAGAATGGCCCTCATCTTTGCCATCTGAATCAACCAACAACAGATTTAGTCTATAAACGCAAGAAGCAATGAGTCAATGACACAGATAAAGCTCAACTGAAGAAACAACTAACCCTGGATTCGTGTTGGAAATCAATAAAAGCCTTGGCCTGTGACTGCAATGTTCCCCGAATACTATAACTCAATCTTCCACCAATCTGTATATATTGGCAAAACAGGCATCAATACAACTGAAATACATATATGGAACCAGTAAAGTATGTCTTTTACAAAACAAAATAAAAATAGAGAATCTCACCTTCTCAGTAGCCGTTATAAATTCTTGAGTGATGTTATATATATTTAGAAACTCCTGTAACCTCAGTCTAGGGTGGATAGGAGAACGCACTCCAAGGATCTTTGCCCATCTGCCATGAGCAGCATCACAAGCTGCAAAAACGGCTTCTGCATTCTCTCTCAATACATCAGCTCTGTCAAAGAAAAAGTAGTGGGATAAACATTTGGAAATTCTTTAAATACAACTTATGCAGATGCTAAAAATAGAAGCCAACAACTGAAACACATGACGGGGCATTTTGCCGTTACTGATTAGAATGTGAAACCTTTAGCCACTTTCAGTGAAGTTCTAATATGCCTAGAGTAACCTCTGATCATAGTCCTATCATTTTGGAGTGTGGTGACTGGGAACAACGGCACTCCTATTTTAAATTCGAGAATTGGTGGCTAAAAGTGGAGGGATTTAATGAGATGGTCCAGGAATGATGGAATGGCTTCATAGTTGAAGGGTGTCCGGTCTATAAACTGTGCACCAAATTGATTTTGCTAAAACAAAATATGAAAGAGTGGAGTAGGAAGACCTTCTCTGAAATGGCAAACAGGAAAAACAGTCTTCTGGAGGAACTGGCTGTTTGGGACAGAACCCAGGAAGACAAAGAACTATCACAAGAAGAAATGATGGTTAGGGCAACAATACTTGTCGAACTTGAAGTACTAGCCAAACATGAAGAAGAATTTGTGGCTTAGGTCGCAGGCTCAAGCCCCACACCATGCAAAGTGAAGCCTGGTATTTAAGTGGAGAAGGGTAGAGGGGCGGGCCCAATAGCCACCGAGTTTAGAAGGCTGTGATTGGTCCAAAGGGCGGGTCACAGACGGATTTCTCGGTTATCAAAAAAAAAATGGAGGCAAAAATCTAGAACACTATGGTTGAAACAAGGGGATAAGAACACCAGATTCTTCCAAAGATTGGCAACATCACATAGAAGGTACAACACAATAGATAGATTGGTGATAAGGGGCGAGGAAGTACAAGAACCAGAAGAAATAAAAAAAGCTATGATAGATTTCTACTCCAATTTATACACCGAGCCTGAGCCATGGAGACCTACTTTTGTTCTGACAGGATGTCCTACAGTTTCCATAGAGGAGAATGATTGGCTTCAGAAACCTTTCATAGAATCAAAAGTGTTGCAAATTATCAATGTGATGGAGACAAAGCCCTCGGTGATGGTTTCACTATGAGCTTTTTCAAGGTATGCTAGGATACATTGAAGGAAGATCTGATGCAGACTACTCATAATTTTCACCAAAGGGGAATCTTTGAAAAATCTTTCAATGCGACCCTTATAGCATTGATCCCAAAGAAACCTGGAGTTGTGGAACTAAAGGACTTCATACCTATTAGCTTGATTGGGGGGGGGGTTTACAAAATTATCTCTAAACAACTGAAAGACTTAAAACAGTTATTGGGAAACTAGCAGAAGGACACCAAATGGCATTCTTGAGAGGGAGACAAATTCTTGATGCATCCCTGTTGGCCAATGAACTGGTTGACTCAAGGGTTAAACAGAGGAAACCAGGGATCATATGCAAATTAGATGTTGAAAAGGCCTATGACCATGTCAATTGGAATTTTCTCCTCAAAAATTTGAAAGACATGGGTTTTGGTAGTAGGTGGATCAAATGGATCAGCTTTTGTATCTCTAGTGTGAAGTTTTCCCTTATAATAAATGGCAACACAGAAGGTTTCTTTCAATCTCACAGGGGTTTTAGGCAAGGGGACCCCATGTCACCTTTCCTATTCTTGCTAGCTATGGAAGGTCTAAATCACATGTTCAGGATTGCAAATGCAAATAGATGGGTGAAAGGTTTTAGTGCTGAGAGGGGAAGATCTGGAAGTATCACATCTGTTATATGCAGATGATGCCTTAATTTTCTGTGAAGCAGAGTCAAGTCAGATCAGGCATCTTAGAGCCATCCTAACTATTTTTTAAGGAATCTAGGGTCTTCATGTAAACTGGTTGAAAAGCCACATCTTCCCTATCAACCAGGTTGGGAATTTGCAAGAGTTGGTTGCTATTTTGGGTTGTCGTGGACTCCTTACCAACTAAATATTTGGGGTTGCCATTAGGGGCCAAAAATAAAGAATTGGAAGTGTGGAGTGGGGTGATGGAAAGATGTGAGAAAAAATTGTCAAGGTGGAAAAGTCAATATCTATCATTAGGGGGCAGATTGACTCTCATCAAATCAGTACTGGATGGCCTCTCAACATACATGATGAGCCTTTTCCCTATACCAAAGAGCATTGAGCAAAGATTTAACAGGGTGAGGAGGTCCTTTCTATGGCAAGGAAACAAGGAGAAGAGAGGTTACAACCTGGTGAAATGGGATGTTTTGACCCTTAACAGTCAGCAAGGGGGGATTAGTTTGAAGAACCTCAGAAAACAGAACACTTCTCTTTTGCAAAAATGGCTTTGGAGGTTCTGGCTTCTGCTCAGAAGAGACTGAACAAGCCATCTGGAGAAGATTTATAGCAGGGAAATATGGTTTACTTACTCAATGGACAACTGAGGAAGTTGTGGGCACCATTGGGTGTAGTGTCAGGAAAACCATAAGAAGACTGTGGCCCCAGTTCAACAATAACATCTCAATAACTGTGGGTAATGGTTTAAAAACTGACTTTTGGAATGAGGTGTGGATTGGAGAAGATAGTCTTAGAAACCCTTTTCCACACCTATATACCTCAAGTCTTCAGAGGAATGCCAAGGTAGCCCAAGTTTGGAGCCAACATGGTTGGGATCTCTTATTTAGAAGAGCATTTAATGACTGGGAAATTGGAGAAGTTGCCAATTTATTGGAAGTTCTAAACTCACATCCAGCTCTATCTGTGAGACATGACAAACCTAGATAGAAACTACACAGTAAGGGGGTGTTCACAGTGAAATCATGTTATTGGAATCTTAACACACTACAGACAGAGCTAGACAGATGGCCTTGGAAGCTAGTTTGGAAGACCAAATGCCCTCCAAAGGTGGCTTGTTTTACTTGGTTGGTATGTAGAAAGGCATGCCTAACTCATGAGGCTTTACAGAAAAGGGCTGGCAGATTTGCTCAAGATGTGTCATGTGTGAGCAGGAAGAAGAAACCAATGATCATCTATTCCTTCACTGTAAGGCAGCTTTGAGCCTATGGAACATGTTTTTTTGTTTGTTAGGAGTTAAGTGGGTGATGCCTAACACGACAATGGAACTCCTAAGCAGTTGGAAAGGTATTGGCAACAGAGGAAGAAAAGAATTCTGGTGGAGAACTATCCCAGCATGCATATGGTGGACTCTTTGGAAAGAAAGGAACTCAAGGTGCTTTGATGGACAAAAAACTAACTTACAGAAAATTAGAATGAATTGTATAAGCCTTTTGTTTTTTTGGAGTAAACAAAATCTGATAGGGGAGCTAATAGAATTAGTTGATTTTATAGGAAATTTGTAAAGAATACCCTATGTGGGATGTAAGTTTCCAATTCATCATTATGATGAATCATTTGGTGTGAATACAAGGTTACCCTTTTCTCAAAAGATTCAAATATTATTAACAAAGAGCATTAACTAGCCCGTATACCAAAATGTAGAAAACCTTACAAAAATACATGATTTTCTATGATAGCCACCCATCATCATACAAAAAGCAACTTCATTGGTGCACAAAAAAGAAATAAAGGAAAAGAGGCTATTTCTCAAGTGTATGAAATTTTTCTCTATTCCATCAAAAGCTTTCTCGTTCCTCTTTCTCCATATGGTTCACATCAGGGCTAAAGGTGCAACTTCACATGCTCTGCATCTCCTCCTCCATCTTCTACGAGCCCAGCTAAACATCGTTTCTTTCATAGTTTTCGACATTACCCACTCAAAACCAAGCCATCTCATCAGCTCCCTCTCCCCCATAACGAAGATGCTACCTGGCAATGTAAGAGTACGTGATCTACGTCTTCCCCTGATTCTTGTACATGAAGCACCAACTATCAGACGTAGTCTTTCTCTTCCTCAATCTCTCTGCAGTCAAGATCCCCCTCCCCCCTCGTGGTTAATCGTGTGAAAAAGCACACTTTTCTCGGTACTCTCGGGATTCACATCAAGGTATGTGGGAAAACAATCTACTCTCTCACCAAAAGCTTCACATAATAGGACTTAACGAAAAAGACTCTATTTCCCCATGTTCCCCATTTCCAAACATCCTGACAATCCATAGTAATTTTTTGTTGGTGGAGCAAGCCAGCAAAGTTTTCAAATTCTCCGAACTTCCCAGTCTTGTAAGTTTCTGCTAAACCTCAAATCCCAAAACACTTCACCCCCTTGTAAATTCCACAATTGTATAATCGACATCCTATTTTGGCAAGAAATCTTCTACGTGTTAGGGGAAGTGAGACTCAAAATAGTGTTTCCACGCCACCAATGACCCCAAAAACTCACCCTACTCCCTTTACCTACTCGAAAAGAAGTACTCTCATTGAACTCTTCCCAGCCCTTTGAAATATTGCTCCATAGCCAACAACCGTAGGGGAGCGTTGAATTTTTAGTCCTCCAACCCCCCCTCCCCCTCCATAACCCCAATCACCCCCCTCCAAAAAGCATTTACCTCTACCCCAAATCTCCATAACCATAACCACTTTCCTAAAAGTGCCTTATTAAAGACCCTTAGATCTTTAAATCCAAGGCCACCTCAATATTTTGGTGTGGTAACAGACTTCCAATTCACCAAATGAAACTTCTTTTCCCCTCACGAGTCATTCCATAGAAAATCTCTCTGCCCTTTTTCCAACTTCTCTGTAACACTAGCAGAAGCTTGTGCTTCTTTAAGCCAACCACTTTAAAGAACTCAACCGACACAAAAAAGCTCCCAGTTCAGACAGTCTCTCATCAATCACCTAATTTGCTTTTCAGAATAGTCCTGACGTTTTACCAACATAGGCTTGTAAAATGTAACACTCAGTGAATTCGGGTTAAGTTTGAAATCATTTTATGTTTGTCGTTAGACCGGGACTATTGAATCTGTGAGATTTGGGGTAAATTACCTGTCCTATTTAAAGATAGTCATGTCTAGATTCCAACGTTACCCGTTCGTCAATCTGAGCACCATACAAAAAGTTATGTATGTTATACTAGAGTCGGGCATAGAAATCTAAGTGTTCGGGTGGGAATGGGGGTGCGACACACTGGCCATCGCACTCAACTCAAGGCGATGCCCATCGCACCCAAGTTGGCGCCGTGACCAAAGCGGTTGAGGAGGAAAAATTGTTGCAAGTGTTGGACACGAGATTTCTGGTAAATAAAGAGAAATCAAAAAGACAAAATATAAAATAAGGGATTAGGAATGTGAATAACCTGAAATTTCTCGATAAAGTCGATGACGTTATACCATCATTTCCATTCCCGTGAGAAGAAGAGACCTTGGCAGAGTTCCTTTGCACAGAAAGTTGCAGCGAGGAATTTACCTGATCGGTGGTTTCATGAGCTGTTTCTGAAGCCGCTGCTCCAAGTGCAATTGCAGCAGCAACTGAGTCAGCGGCATAATGGCCATCAAGATGGCACAAAATCCACTCAATGGCTCTTTTAACTTCAGATGCCTGTGCTAAGTGTGCCTGCATTCACTAAAAGTAAAATATCAAGTTATATCATACCAAATCAGATGGAACAAAAACAGGAATCGGTAAGACAATTGCACAAAGCACTTTTCCAGACAGCTGCATATGGGTAACCAATTATTCAAGACAAACCAGGAATCCAGATCAAAACTATCTCCATTTGGTTGTGTATGCAACATTTCTCAAGGAAAATATTTACCATGTGAAATTCTATGATCATTTCTCGTGCTTAGGAAAAACTATAATTTTGTGGCTTTGATGCTAGTGGAAAGTTTTGGATTGTCATGATAGTGTTGGATGAGAACAGCAAGTACTGACACGTAGATATTCATAGAAGGAATCAGACATAAACAAAATGACTGGTGCCCTTATGGCACGTACATTTGGCTTCTCATTTTTAGTTTAACACGTTTTATTTTATCTCAACTATTGAAGACCAACTAAACAGCTATAAATAGTGAACTATTAGTGCGCCACCAAATGAATCACATTTAGGTGATGAGTTTGGAAGGGATACCCAGCACCAAGAGTCTACTGGATATGTACATCACATGAAGAGGGGCATACAAATGTGTCCAACATGTTCTTTTTGTGAGCAAAAGGCAGAGACAATCCACCATCTGTTTTTACACTGTAAAGTGGTTAGCCAACTATGGAACCCGTTTACTAATTTCATAGGCATAAACTGTAGTTGATGTGCTAGATTGTTTATAGGCAGCAGTTTAGAAACTTTAGATTAAGACTGTCTTTCTCTGTAAGTTGTGACACTTTTAAAGGGGAGCTACAGTTTTGTTGTAGTATACCTGTGGATAATAGACTAAAGCTACCAGTTTCAAAAAAAAAAATATGGCACTAAAATATGAAACGAGAAGCCATATACACTACAATGGCCTACAATGACTAGTAATATTTCGTCACTAAGATTATGAACCTTGTTCAATAAGTATGATAATATCGTGGAATAATTACATGCAGAACCAACAGTAACAACTATTTAATTCATCTGGTAGACAACCCTATACCAGAAGCAGTATTGCAGAACTTCAGCTTTTAATGCAAAGGAAAAAGATCTCGGAAAGCAGGTTATCAGCAGTTAGAGTAGCAGCACCCACATAACGAAAACCTATCTGCCATGCAAATCAATTTATTGAAATTCAATAAAAAAAAAAGGGATTCAGGAAGTAACTGAGACCAAGATCTAAGCAATTTATACTCTATCAGAGCTTAAGGCTCAAATCGAATGAGTCCCATCAAACAGCGCAGGTACATGATAAGGCTAAATCAGTTGACAAATATTAAGGCTCAACTAATTTGACATTAAAAGAGATATTTGATTTCTACCAAAAAAAGAAGAAGGGAATATTCAATGAAGCAGAGTTGAGGCCTGTCTGGAATTTGAGATGGGAAAAAAAAATTAGATGAAGAATGGTCTGCAAAGATCATTTAATTAGAAAGAGGTTTTATTCATCACAAAAATAGTACATGTAAAAAAACCATTGACCAAAAATGATCACTTAACTTATAGCAAGACCTCATAGTTACCTACCTTTGAACATTTCTTCAAAGAGGAGAAGTATGAAAAGATCTTAAATGCCGTAACTTTGGCTCCATAGAAAAGGGGGTATGGGACTAAGAGATTTTAAACATCAACCTCTTTTTGGTTTGGGTAGGGGACCAAGAAAAGGTGTGTTTTATAAACTCTTTAAGACTTATCCAAAAAGGAGTAAATTTATTTTCAAATGAGCCTGAAGATATTTGGCTCAAACATTAAAAGCTCGTGAGCTTGGATCTCTTAATATATATTAACCTACGCCATATTGTCCTGTTGGATGCTTAAGTTATCTAAACGAAGAGCATCTTAAGTGGTAGCTCAGACTCAAATGATTAGGTTTAATTGGGTTCTTGAATATGAACAATGAACCTGAAAGTGCATGAGCTTGGCCAGCTTATTTGATCATAACTTACTCCTTGCATACTGTGTGGCATCAATCAACCAATCAAGTAGGCCTCAATCCCCAACAAGTTGAATCAACCATATGAATCCTCTATATCCTTTCCGTTCTATTCATGTCCATTTTATCCAATTTAATTAGGCATATTAGAGGTCATTCAAAAAGAAATCCCCTAGATCTACCACTAATCCCTACATCGACATACAAATCCTTTTTTTAATTCTTCAAAGGAAAAAAGGGAAGTAACATATCATTATTGCAGCATAATCCCGATTGAACAAAAAGATACAGTGAGGTACACATTACCTGCACTATCAGGAAAACAGCCTTCAAAAGATGAACAAAACATTCAGGCGACAAGCTTCTCAATCTACTGGCAAGGGATGAGCTTCCACCTGAGTAAGCATATACATGATATCAGGAACTATAGCATGAAATCTACCAGCACACTCCTTTGCATGAATGATGAAGTTGCATCACTGATCCTTAGCCACATCTTTTACAGCACTCTATTTTCAAATTACAAGAAAAGGAAGAAGAAGAGAACCAATCTTTTGCACACCAAATTCATTTGCATCTGAAGCTCTTTCTTATAAAAATGAGATGTGAGCCTAATAATATACACTCACCATCAGCATCAACTGCTCGTTCTCCTGCAACAAAATCTGAATCCATAGGTTGGGCACCAAGCACCCGTAGCAGTTCTTCAACTGCCATCTTAATGGCAGTTTTCATATCAGCCGTAAGAGTGTCACGGTATATTCTCAATACAGCAGGGAGTTTTGCCTGGATATTACAACAGTCAAACATATCCAAATATTTTTACCAAACACTCTAAAAATGCTGACGGAAATATACGTAGACTTTACAACTACAAAACAACCCAGAATAAAATTTGTTTCATTTGGCATAAATTGCAGCCGGATTGGAACCGATGCTTAGTCAAGTTGATGACCAATAATTAGTCAATCACAAGGACACAGAAAATGGTACATAAGAGGGGTAAAGGGATTGTAGTCCTCTCTATGCACTAATCACTATTTCCTAGAATCTTCAGCTATGCTCCTCCTCCATTATTCTCTTCTAAACTGAAGTACATAAATAATAAATTAAGACAATCTTCACCAACACTTGTTACTTCCAGATAATACATATACTCCATTTAGCGTCGTATCACTGTTGCAAGTGATTAAACCATGGCCAGCCCATTACATCAGATCTTATACACACAAAAGTGAAGAATTTGGGGAATAAAATCAATGTCAAGAGGGGAAAAAAATTGAGAATATGATAAAATCAATGCCAAGCCAAATTTTCTCAACAAGATACTGCTCTATTTGGATAATGACACCTCTAACCCCGATTCAGCTCTTAAAATTATTCATTTCTTTATTTACACTTAAGGAGTATAATCCCATCCAAAGCTACACATATTTTAGCTCGAATAGTACCATTCACCTAACACTGAGAAAGAGTGATTCTGCATCTTTTCGAGGGTGTTTTGTTTTCTATACTTGGCAGATAGCATGATTGTGATCATGTCATGGCATTCAACAATCACCATTTACCACCCAAAGAAAATCAATACGCCACCAACACTTTACAAAACAAGTTAATACCAATATTACTCAGTGAAAAAATAGAGATACTCACGGTTCTAAGCAACCCAATAACAAAAGGAAGTAGCCGGTCTCGCAAATTATAAGTGTCTTCTTCATCTAATTTAACCTGCAATACATAACGTCAACGTTCAGATGACTGATCGTCGAGTAGCATGATGACTGGGTTCATAGATCCAGTTAAACTAAAGGATGATTAAAAAGGAACAAGAAAGAAATTCCCTCAACAATTAGAACATTGAGCAAAAGAAAAAACATAAATTACATTTAGAATCAAGCATGGAACGTATTAAATATATACTCCAAGGTCAACCAGAAAAAGATACAACTTGAAAGATTCAGACACTTAAAATATCGTCTGTTATCTTCCTAGCCCCTCAAAACCTAGTTTCATGAACCAAATAGGACAGATACCACTAAGGCGCTAACAGGAGAACTTCCACACCAGACAAGTGCCACAACAGATCTATGCAAAGAAGATAGCACAGATTAATTTGTTACTTTAACATTTTTCATTAGACAATATGGTGGTAGAACTCAGAGCATTACTTAAGTGCATTAAAACACAAGCCTTTGATGGTAAGCAGGTTATCATGCATCAAAGCTGCTTTCTTAATTTTAGCTTTAGAGACATCATCCTTAGTTACTGATGACCTATCCACCTTCCTCCAAATATATGGAAATGGGCTACTTAAAAGTAGTACAAGCCTCTTATCCCCTTCCTTCCTACTTCATAGCTCTCTTTTTTTCTTTTGTTTCAGGAGGGGAACTGAGGTTGAAAATAAGCATTAGTTTGAAGGATCCCGAAGATGAAGGAAACTAAACTCATCCAAAAGAAAGGAAATTTGCAGTAAAAGAGAATGCCTGAAGTTGGGTGCAACGTGGCAATAGCTAATGATACAGAAGCCGTGATTGAATTCTTGAGTTCATTACATAACTTGTAATGAGGCTTTCATCTGTAAATAATTGCCAGCAGTTTTGCTGCTCTTTAGCACAATACCCTTTACCCATCCAAAAAAAGAGAATGACTGGAGTTGGGGTTGGCAAAGACAAATAGGGAACTATTACATTTGCAAATCATTATTTTGTAGTGTTGTAAGGTTATAATAGGTTTTCGCTTCTTACAGTGGACAAGGGCTTATAGAAGACATCTTGAAATATAGTTTAGGCAAGAACAGTAACGTGCAGGATAATTTAAACAAAACCACCAGCTATCTAAACGAAACAACGCTTCTTTGTTTCATTTTCTTTTTCTGGCAATCACATGCATCCCTTCACATTTCAAGAGCTTGCAAAGGTGCTTGCTACTTGGTAAATTAAAGCAGACATTTTCATTAAAAACGTCCTACTGCTAATAGAAAGAGAGTACGAGTACAAGTACCCAGAAAAAAATTTCTTAAATGTTAAACTCAATATTGTGTTCAAATCATCTTTTCAACTGGTGATATACACAGAGTAAAGCTGTTTTTCATCTAAACTGTCTAGTAACACTGTTTTCTCCAAAAGTGTAGCAATTTTTTCAATTTGATTTGTGCACTGAAAATATCTAAACCAAGTACATCAGTATACAAGTACATAAAAACATGCTTACTTCATGGCCTTCTCCATTCATGGAAATTGTCGTCTGCACTTTAAATTTTGATGTACTTAGAGCATCCACGTTGCCAGCTCCGTGTATAGATATACGCATAAATTCTGCTGAAAGAATGCTACAAGACTGGATCCGGTAAGTTACAACATTGTACTAAAGATTACTTTGAAAATAGTGTGGTGTTATAGATTCTAAGTTCAAAAGATGTATTAAAGGAAATATAAAATAGTGGAGCACAGTAGAATGGTAACGTTTTACTGCCAAAATGTGGAAATACAACTCGTAATCAATACACTGGAAGGAACTAGCAACAAACTAGTGCACTGGATGGTCATGCCCTAAGCATTGATATTTTAGCTAATTAGATAAATCTAACATGTTAGTTGTTAGAAATTTTATCTAACTAACCCAAGAATGAAAACAGAAACATAAAATGAATTACTTCTTTATTTTATATCAGAAACGGTTTGTAACCCCCTATAAAACTTACAACATAATCATCCAAGAAACCCAAACAATATCTATGCAAACTGGACAATTTGGTTAATCCTTTGAACAAAGAAAACGAAAAAAACAACTACTTTGGTCACTACATAATACACATGAGATAATAGTTTGTTCTGGATGTTATCATTAATCAAACAGAATCAGAAACGGGCATTACTATCACAACTGCCTCAATAAAGATATTAGCAGACATTAGCCACCAAATTTTGCTACAGCAAATTGAAACAGTGTTTAAGATTTATTCATTTAGCATTATCAAGAACTCAAACACCTTAAAAGGTATTCTTCCAATAATGTGAGAGAACCTGCACAAAAATCCAATCCGAATAGTCTAACCTGTTAATGGAATCAATTGAAGCGGCTAACTGGTCACGAACATGGCGGAAACAATGTAGACCAGCTAATTCATCTCCATCCTGTTAAGCATAAATGAACATTGACACTGCAGTAAGTACAAAGGTTATAACAGCTTCATCTTCTATAATAGCTTTTGCAACAGACAATCCACATAGTTGTGCCAAATATTTTGCATTGAAGCGAATAACAAAGCTTGAAGCCTATTAACCAAATAAATCTATCTATCCACAAGAAAAAATATTAACCAACTGGATCACAAAATAGTTCGCTATATTCCAACTTCAAGTTACAGAAAGGGATAGCGACCAGTTTGGCCTCAATGAACACAGAGGTTGATCAAGGTAAAAACTAGTTAGGTAGTGTTCAACGCCTAGAAGAAACTAAGAATTAAAAATGAACAGAGAAACAAAAAGACTTCTGTACATACCAATAAATGTTGTAAATCATCTATAACATCTAAAGCTCCGGCACAATCTGCAGATGCAACAAGCTGCATAAAATATGTGAATATGTGTCAGATTATAACCATTCAATAGACCCGTATCTTTTAAATAAGAGATATTATTTTAATATAATAAAAACAAACACCAGAAGGTCTGGAAAATCAGTAACTTGTCAATATGGAGAATAAAACTGAAACATCAAATTTTTTGAGACAAAAAATGAGGAGGTGGGAACTTACAACCCACAGGGAGCAGAGAGCATCATCAGTAACATCTACAAACTTGACATTATTCCTGTATAGTCGACTAAAACTTCTACTTCCCCACCATATCTTGTTTACACTAATAATAAGAAAGGCTGAGGCAATTCATCTTAATTTTCTGGATGTTGCTGCTTTTACCTTCAAAACATCGTGCATTTCTTTCCCTCCATATTGTCCACCATGTGCATTTTAGAATTTCAAAGGTATTCTTGGGCATTACCCAACTCACACCTAGTATACACAAGAACATATTCCACAAATTTACAATTGTTTTGCAGTGCAATAACAAATGGCCATTGATCTCTGCTTCTTGGCCACATAGAGAACACCTTGAGCAAAAGGTGTAAACCTCTTCTTTGTAACACTTCACGAGTTAAACGGGCTCTTCTAATCACCAACCATGTAAAACAAGAGACTTGTTGAGGAATTTTGACCTTTCAAATTAACTTCCAAGGAAATCACTGCCAATGACCGGTTATTATTCATTCTCTAGTAGCAAAACTTTACTATGAAGACTCCCTTGCAATGCAGATTCCAAATTGGTTTGTCTGGACCAATGGAAGTGCCTGAGAAAGTGTTCAGTACCGGAGCATACTTGCTACTCCATCAACTTCCCAATTATTTAGAGCCCTTTGGGAGATTAGGCCCCATCCTTGAGGGCTTCACATCTGAGAGACAGTGGCATCTTTTGTAGGGTTATGATGTGTAGGTCTTCTGAGAAAAAAGCTTTTAGATTGCCTTCTCCTATCCAGTGTTCATTCCAAAAATCTGTTTTCATACCATCTCCCACTTTGATGGACATGTTGGTATTGAAGTTGGGCCACATCCTTCTGATGGTTTTCAACACACTACAACCAAAAGTTCCCAAAACTTCCTCAGTGGTCCAAAGATTCAATAGTCCATATTTATGTGTAATGAATTTTCTTAAAGCCATATATTAATTGCAAAATCTCCAGAACCACTTCTTAAATAGACTAGCACTGTGTAGACCAAGGTTCTTTATGCCCAAACCTCCTTGATTTTTTCTAAGTGTTAAGACATCCCACTTCACCAGGTTGTATCCTCTCTTCTCCTTGCCAGATGAAAGCCCTCCAGTCCTCAGTTTATTGATCTTCCATTCAATGCTCCTGGGTATAGGGAACAAGCTGATTATATATGTGGGGAGGGCATCCATCACTAATTTACAAGTGTTTACCTCCCAGAGATAGGTATTGACTCTTCCATTTCACTAGCTTCTTATCACATCTCTCCAGCACTTCACTCCAAATTTCTAGCTAATTGTTTTTTGCTCCCAATGGTATTCCAAGGTATTTTATAGGTAGGGAAGCTACTTGGCAGCCTAGGTTCTCAGCTAAGATCTGCATATCATCAACTTGATTGACTGGCTAGAGGAAACTCTGTGTCAGTTAACATGTAACCCAGAGATGCCTTCAAATATGGTTAGGATTGTCCTTAAATGTCAGATTTGTACCACTTCTGCGTCATAAAAACTAGAGAATCATCTGCATAGAAGAGGTGTGTAAATTCCATATCATTGCCCTGAATCCTGATTGTCTGGGCAGAGCAACCTTTCATCCACTCATATGCATTTGCTTTCCAGATCATGTAATTAAGACCCTCCAAGGCTAATATAAATGGAAAGGGTGACATAGGCTCACCCTATCTAGGTATTTCCATTTATGATTAGGGAGAATTTCACACTGGATATGCAGAAGTTTATCCAGTTAGATCCATTTGCTGCCAAAACCCATGTCTCTTAGTATTTCAAGTAAGAAGGCCCAGTTGACATGGCCATAGGCCTTCTCAATGTCAAGTTTAATTCTTGGTGTTTTTTGCTTCACCTTAGACTTAGAGTCCCACCAATTCATTAGCCAATAAAGCTGCATCCCTGATTTGCCTGCATAGTCATTTGGTGGCATTGGTGCTCATCCACCAGTTTTCCCATAACAGTCTTTAGCCTTTCAGTGATAAGTTTGGAGATGATTTTGTACACTCCTCCTATCAAACTTATCGGCCTGAAGTCTTTTAACTCCTTTGCTCCATACTTCTTTGGGATTAATGTAATAAAGGTATCATTTAAGGACTTCTCAAACAAATCATAATGATGAGCACCTATAACTTTTCACAGACCAAAGAATACATTTTTAAGATCCTTTTACTTTATGTGTGCTCTTCCATCTATGAATTGCCTTTGCTCTCTAACCTTCTAATTGTTATTGACTGATCAAACATTTCTTTATAATCATAGAAGGGATGACCACCCATTTGATGCTTATCAGTGAAACATTCTACCTCACTACTCAAATGAATTGTACTGAATGAGTTACGAAATAGGGCAGTATTCCTTTTGGTCTTAAAATAAGAGAGCAAAGGTTCTGTATAGTATATGCAATTTCCTTTAGAGAATTATATAGTCTTATATGCCAATTGTGGACAGGATATCAAAATGAACTAAATGTGTCTGCCTAAATACTCTAATAGGTCCATGGGTCAAAGTTATGAGATTGTATGTAAAAACTGATCTTTTGGATCTGCTCTCTTCCACATAAAACTTAATACACTTTCTCGAACCAAGGATGTCTAATTCAAATCTAGACTGAAGTATCACCATCATAAGAATTCAAATTGCCACAAGAATAGTTAACTTTTCTACCAGGTGCTTACTGAAAAAATAAGACCTAATAACTTGCTTGCTGTAATTCCACAACATCATCTCGGCTATATTTATAAAAACTGTGAATCCTATAATAGCTTTACTTTCTTTCATGGATCCCACCGTATTTTTAACAACAAAGAAAAATAACAATTCTCTTCAATACCTATTTCTATCAGTCTTGTACAAGCAGCTACTCTCTTTTTTTTGAAAAAGGTAACTTGTATTATGAACAAAAGGAATACTCAGAAGTAGTCCACTAATACTTACAACAAAATTACAGAGGGAGAGGTGACCCTACTAATGCTTCATAAATAGTCTAAAACAAGCAGCTACTTTTATGACAAAGCATGAGTTGCAACAACTTCACTCTATATCAGCAGATAAATTTTTCTGCTGTAATAGGGTCTATTTACATTCTTACTTAATTCATAGAAATCCCAACAATTGTTCCCAAGTTCTTATATCATTTTGTTCGCAGAACTTAGGCAAGAAACCAACATAAGATATACATAACGGAAAAATATTAAAGAAATCAGTACATACCAACTTGAGAGTTGAAAGAGCTTGATTAACATAAAGTATAAGGTTCAACTTGTCCTGGTGCGAAATCAATTCACTCCTCTGAACATTCAACTCTTGTACCTTTCTAGCAGACCCCACCAAATTGTCATCCAAGAGCTTTATAGTCTCCTTTAATTCCCTTATCCTATCACACCCCACAACAATCTTCGAATTTAAATCCTCTAACTGACCTTGTGCCTCAAAAAAGGAATTTGATCTCAAGGAAATCTCCCTAACCAAGTGCAATTCCACTACATCCAAATACTGTGATAGCTTCTCCTGTGTAACCAAATTTTCCGCAGTGGTCCTAAATGGGCAGGCAGCTTTAAAAGTAGCACCATCCTCTAACTCAAAATCCTCTTTGAAGTATAGCGCAGGGACTTCCTTCAAGCAAGCAACGAGGGCATTTTGGTCGTCTTGATCTTCCAGTGACTCAAACCTCGCGTGCTGTTGAATGTCGTGGAAACGAGCATATGGGTCGGAGATGGAAGAGAGATAGGATTGGAAATCAGGGACCCGGGTTTCGGATCCGGGTTTGGGTAGAGTTGATAGAGGTAGGAAGTCGGGTGTCGGGATAGATGATGAAGTGGACCACCACCAGAACCCATCGGATTTTCCCGCATGTGGGTTGTTGAGAATGGAGGCTAAGCTTTGGCTATGAGGGCTGCTGCTACTGGCATCGGAAATTGATTTGGTCAAGAATGGAGTATTGTTGATAGTAGAAGGATTACTTTCAAACCTTCCCAAAGAACGGGAAGGCTGAGAATCCATTTTTGTTACTCTCAAGAAGATCTCAGGACCATATATATATGTAATTATAGTGTAAAAGTGTGTGTGATCTCAAATGAAACTCAATTAGATAGAGAAAAAAGGGATTCTTGGGTGTTTGAGTAGAAACTTCGAGACGAAGATGGATCTGCGCACTCTGCAATGGAGGAAAGTGCCACCAAAAGGCAACAGCAAGGAGGAAACGGGTTGGGGGGAGAAGTGAGGATTACGAGAAGTTAGGGGGCCAAAAGGAGGCGAGAAAATGATAATGGTCCATTGGGGACCGTTTTGTTCACTGATAAAGTTATTTCGAGATTAATAAATTAGATAGAATAATATGTGATATTTATAATTAAGATTGTGATTAAATTTCTATTTTGTTTATTTGAATGTACATAAATTTAGTGAGTGTTTAGCCATGCATATATTTGGAGTTGTTTTTTACTACTCGTTGTTTTTTGAGAGATTTTAAATGAAACAAGGTAAAAACACTTTTTTGTTGCTTTTCAAAATTTTGAAAATTTTAGAATTTAACTTTAAGATGAATTTCAAAATTTTATGGTCAAACATATTTTTCAGAGTTCAACTTCAACAAAACTAAAAATAAATTCATGGTCATGTCTAATTTTAATCTCAAATATAATTTTAAATATCTCACTTTATTCCGCATGTTGACCAAACGACCCCTTAATCTTCTTCGTTTTCAACATAAATATAGTGAGATTTTATTTATTTATCATAATGTAGCATCATTTTCCTTTTAAAAATAGCAAAATATACTCAGTGCACGCATACAAAATCTCATTAATTGAAATCGTGTGATAGTTGAGTATTTGATTGTAAGTGTATGTATGACTAATTGCATATGTATATACTAGATGGTAAGGACCCGTGCTCACCACGGTCCGACATACTAACTTTCAATGAATCAATGTAATATATCTTTATAGTCGTTTTCATTATATTACGCATAACAACATATATAAAAGGTATTCTCTGAGAATCATGTGTCCGCTGTTCAATGTAATATATCTTTATCTATGATATGAGTCATTATCATTATATTATGCATTGTAATATAAAAGATATTTCTTTGTAGTTGTAATTAACTAAGGAGGAGTTTAGAATTTAAATATCTTTGACGATGAAAGTGCATATATAATTTGCAAAATTGAGACGATGGAAGTGCAAATATAATTTGCAAAGACGATTTCAAATAACAAAAGGACTTAATTAGTTCCATTATCATATATGTTGAAGTTAAGATAACAAGAGTTTCAAGTCCTCATTGTTATCAGCTCTTTACTAAATGAAATGATATCAATTCCAATATAATTTGTCAAGTATAAAATACAATAAGTTTCAGAGATCGTCTGTTTGTTTAGTAAAAAGCTTGTCTCAACATATTCAAATTGAAACAATTGCATATCATATTCTTTACTATTTCTCACATTTACAAAACAATTTCATTCATAACATAGTAATGCTTGATGGCAAATTTAGTTGAATATCACCTCATTATCATTATCAACAGTTTCTAATAGTTCTTTTGTTGAAAGGACATTAATTAACTCTCAAATTTTCAGATAAATGGAGAACTATGGACTGCAACTTTCCTACAATGACACTTTCTTTGATCTACATTCTATGATGAAAAAATTGCACTATTTTATTTTCGAAAACTTTTTAGGTTAAGGTATTTAATCATACACATCACAAGCACCACATATTTTGCCTTTGCGGAGTTACCAGTGGATCAAACTCATCAACGATTAAAGCTAAGATTGTGAAGTGTATATATATTTGATGAAAGTTGACAATAACTACAAAAGACCTCATACCTTAAAACTGCAAGTTAAGCATACAATCTACTATTCCCTCGGTTCCTATTAACATGTCGTCCTTACTAAAAATAGATAATCTTTAATACTTGTCATTTCACAAAATCAATGCATAAATGACACTATTCTTCCTAATTTACCCTTGAGAGTTATTAGGCTTGAAAGTATGAATTTGTTTAACATAGAAAAACTAAGTAATTTATTCATGTTCACTGATCAAATTAATTAATCAAAATAAATTAATTCATGTTCATTTAATGAAAATTTGATTCCAAGAGAACATTAAATAATGATACAATGGGTTAATTTATGTAGGCATTGTGTAAACTCGATTTAATATAACTAATATTTGTGAGCAGTCATTTAGAGTATTACATATGGTAGACCCTCTCCATATATAAATCTAGAATCTTCCCATTAAGACTAGAACATGTATGCTTTCATATGGACAATTTTATGCCTAAGTACTATGACAAAGTGATAGGTCATGACACTCTCCCCACCCGATGTTGCGACGACCGCGGCACATTGGTGTTGCATGAACTCTTGCATTTTGTCTTTAAATTGCCACAAGTCTTCGTATTGTTCACTATCCTTTCCAATAGATGAGAAACATGGTGGTGGCTTGTTGCCCGTGCAACTCTGCAAACATCATATCTTTGTTCTCTTCTAGAACTTTTGCTATACATGATGGCAAAGTCCTTTTAGTACTATAATCACACTGTCAATAGTGGCTATGAACGTCGACTCCCCCTTCTTAAGGCCCCTCACAAGTTGCATGGTCAATAGTTGAGCTTGTCCTTCTGTCTTTGGTACCTTAGCCAGAGGCACTATGAATAATCCTTTTTTGTTTCATAACCAAGAGTCATTAGAGGTAGGGATCGATCATCGTGTGACATTTTTGAAAGAACTCTTAGCCGAAAATTATGTCAAAGATGTCTAAAAGAGCAACAATAAAGTTGATTTTACCTTTCCACTTGCCTAGTATGATACTTACTATATGGGTGACTCCACACACAGGAGTCGGTGGTGCATTGACCGTCTTAAGGCAGGTGTTACTTGGATTGTAACTCAGCACCAATTTCGTTGTTGTTGGCTTGATCATGATGTTGGCTTCTACACCGGAGTCTACCATAGCACTAACTAATCTCTATTGATGGAGATGTCAACATAATGCGTGTTATCTTCTTTTTGCTTCCACGACTTCTTGGCAATAGCTCTGCATAGTCCAACCATGCCTTACTATGTTGTACTCAAATCTTGTCCTTGTCCTTGTCCTTGTTCTTGTTTCGTCTATGGAAGACGAACGAAACGAAGTGAAAGAAAATGGCAAAAAGATTGCCATAAAAATGTGTTCAAATGCACTAATAATATATAATATCTTGACCAGGATGCTTGTACGCATGATTGAAGAGCTGAAAATAAGATATCATTATTGGTGTGATCTAATCAGTGAACCATACTTTATACATTCTCAGTTGAGCAGAACCAAATTACTCTGATGGTTCACCTTAAGTTGAAAAACAAAAATAGCAAACCTAATAAGTTCCATCAATTTTGGGCCAGTAATCCATAGTTCTTCACCAAAAATTTTATTGCCCAAACTTGAGCTATTATCTATCCATAGTAATTTGTTGTGTTTTTTGTCCACCTAAAGCATCAACCCTAATGTTGTGGAATCCTTCTCTTAATACACATAAGTTCATTTCCATTTTCGATCTAGTTCTTATGAGTTTGTTGGGTTTAACCTACAATTACGAGGAATTTATAGTGATAAATATCAATTTTAAGGAGGATTATAAAGAAATTTACTATCTATTTTTAAAAAATCAAGAAACTTTTGATGCCAAATGGGTCCATCTGCAGTCTTTCATGAACTTACATGTCAAAAAGAGTTGCAAATGTGACCTAATATTCAGAAATGAATCTTATTAGCTTGCACAAGAATACAAGGGCCCAACAGAGTGAACCATGAAATTCTAGTTAATCTTGGTGATACGCTTGGTATTCTAAGTTGCGGTTGGATTTAAATTCGATTTACTGAATCGAAGGATAGATTATATTGTTAAAGAGTGTAAAAGGCTATAGACTATTATGCCCTATCATCAAATCGACAGATTGATTAGATTTTCTTACCTAGCTATGCTTACTTTATATGGCTTGGTCAGAGCTTTGCTAATTGAGAACGAGAAAATAATAGAAACATGCTTATGTGTTTTCTTCGATTCTATACAACTACCTTGACATTATGGTAGTTATTCAGTTTAAGTATTACTTATCCTATTTTGTTTAACTTATGTTCTATTTTAGCTTGTCCAACAAATATACAACCTTTTAAATTAATGTTGGCTTCTACCATAGTAATACTGTGTATTCTTTTGATATTCTAATTCATTGTTACTTTGTATTTGATGCAACAACTTGATATCTTCTCACATTTTTCAATTAGTATTTGATATATATACTGAGCTCCCTTCTAGTAATTCTTATTCAAATGTTTTTCTTAAAATTCCTAAAAGTCAGAGCAGGTCGTAGAAAATGGGATGGAGTCAGTATTAGTTTGATTATTCAAGTTATTTGGTAGAAAAAACCTACTCCTTTCTACCGAAGCCCGATTTTGGTGTTTTTAACAGCCTGCGTATCAAGCTAGAAAGAGCAAACCATGAAATTTTCTAATATGGCCATTTTCATTTTGGTAGTTTTGTTACTAAGATTGTTGATCCCTTTATCCATATTAGTTGACCTACTTTCATTGTGTCTGACACAATTTAGTTAATCACTGCCCTCTAGACTGAATAACTTTTTCAATTGTGGTAATTAAAGTAAAATGACTATCTTGATCTAACATTTTTTAGTAAAACACAATTTATTCAACATCATAAGGGAAATAAATCAGAATAGAGCAGGATGGATAATAGATGATTCATATAGCTTATCCATCCATATAATTAATAAGGGATTGAGGCACAATTGATTGATTGATTTCACTTTTAGTCATTGTACATTAGTTAAACAATTTAGATTTCACTTTTAGTCATTGTACATTAGTTAAACAATTTAGATGTCACTTTTAGTCATTGTACATTAGTTAACAATTTAGATTTCACTTTTAGTCATTGTACATTAGTTAACAATTTAGATTTCACTTTTAGTCATTGTACATTAGTTAAACAATTTAGATTTCACTTTTAGTCATTGTACATTAGTTAAACAATTTACTAATCATATTGATATATGAAAGTACATTAAAGAAACTTGTATTCTATTCTAGTTACACTAGGTTGACTAGTTTGAGAATTTATTATCGGAATAAAGAAAGATCTCTAATATGTTGTAATAGGATACAATTCAGCCTTAAACTTGAGTAATTAACATAGAACAAATGTGACCATATCTGATGTATCATAATACCATGTCAGAGCTAACATGGTATTAAAATACATTATGCATTAATGCCTAATCCCATGATACACAAGTTTATTGTTCCCTTATCCAAGGAAGGAAGACATTAGACCATATTATAACAAGACTCGATATGGTTATAGAGCAAGAAGGATCATTTATGGTGCTTCTGGTTAAGGTGCCAAAGATATAAGGACAAGCTCAACTATTGTCCATGCAGCTTGTGACGGGCCTTAAGAAGGGGAATCGACGTTCATAGCCACTATTGCGAGTGTGATTAAAGATAATAGTGCTAAAGGGACTTTGCCATAATGTATAGAGAAAGTTCTATAAGAGAACAAAGATGTGATGTCTGCAGAGTTGCACAAGGGCAACAAACCACCACCATGTTTCTCATCTATTGGAAGAGACACTAAACGGTACGAAGATTTGTGGCAATTCAAAGACAAAATTTGAGAGTTCATGCAAAACAATGCGCCGCGGTCGTCACAGCATCGGGTGGGGGAGAGTGTCATGACCCGTTACTTTGTCATACTCCCTCTGTCCCTAATTACTTGTCCACTTTTGAATTTACTTATTAAGAAAATAATCATTGATATAGTGTGTTCACCATTTTACCCCTATTAATTATAAAGTGGATGAACTAAAAACTTTAGATTTTCAAGAAGTTCTACATTTTTCAAAGTAATAAATTGAGGATATAATAGAGAGAAAAAAGTTGTCCTTTCTTGATTTGTCAAAATGGACAAGTAATTAGGGACAATTAAAAAAAGAAAAGTGGACAAGTAATTAGGGACATAGGGAGTACCAATTAGGCATCAAATTGTCCATGTGAAAGCATAAGTGCGCTAGTCTTAATGGGAACATTTTAGATTTATGGAGAAGTTCATAAAATTGTCCATGTGAAAGCATAAGTGTGCTAGTCTTAATGGGAACATTTTAGATTTATGGAGAAGTTTTGAGAAGACTCTAAAATATCCTAGAAGAGTTCTTGGAACACCTTAAAATACTTTAGTCTTGTAGAGAATTCTAGAAGAATGGTCTATTTGTAAATATGTAGGACTTGTGTAATAATTTTTATTTACATATTAGCCTTTAAATGTGTAGTATAAATAGATGGACATTCATTTGTAATGCAACCAAGCAAAATCAAACAATCTTCAAAGCAATATAAAAAGTTTTCTTAGAAATTCTACCACCCATCTTTGGATTCGGTAAACCCCATTTAAATCCTAACCACAACTAACTTAACCAAAAAATCATGGCTCGCATTGTTGTACCCCTGTATTTCTGTGCGGACCCGTAAGTATTCCTCTGATAAACCAAGTACTTCTTCATAAATGGGATGAAATGGGTAAGTTTACGGCAACCAAAAAGGAGAATCAACATGCGTTTATTAGATGGATTCCACAAAATTAGGGTTATTTCTACTTTATGGTACAAAATACACTAAAAGTACGATGATAGCTAATACTTCAACTTTCGCCTTGGGCAACGAAAATTCAGGTGGAAAGTTTAGGGAGTAATGGCCCAAATTTTCAGGCGGAAAGTTAGGAAGTAATGGCCCAAATTTGGGAGAAGTTACTTTGAGAACACAAATTTTCCAGTTTTGTTTTTCGGCTGAGCCACCCAATTTGATTATGTTCTTTTCTGCCGATAATCCCTAAAATATGGTTCACTCATTTTATCATTCCAATAACAAATATTTTAAATTGTTAACAAATTCAAAATTACTCACTTGTTATATAATTTGTTACTTGTTATATGATTTGTTAAATTTGCATTATCAAATATCAAATGCATTCAAAATTTCAGTGTAAATGTGTCTGCTACTTCTACGACTTAATTTGTTTTTGTTAAAGCAAGTGTTGTTGCCGCCTCAAGCTCACTTTCAATAGAATTTTGTGCCATAAATGACGAGGAATATTGAATAAAGCCATTTAAGTATGTGAATAGCATCACACCAAATTTAGTCTGACACTATTCATCAACACCAAATCACTTTTGCTGCTTTTACCTTCAAAACATCTTGCATTTCGGATCATCCATATAATATACAAAAAGAAACAAGGTAATCACATGAATAAACGTTAATTGGTAAGTTGGTAAAAATAGGAAGAACATAATATCATAAATTAAACTGCATTGATAAATGAAAGAAATTTTCATACAACAAGCGTATATAACTTAATTCATTTGTTAAGTAATGATGTATAGCTCCAATTTGAACTCTTTCCCTATCAATATTGACATCCCTGAGATTTCCATAGTAACAAACTGTCCACTCTGCTTAAGACTTTCCTTCATTGTTGTGTTCTCTTGCTGGTGTGATCCAACAAGCTCATAGCTCTTCAATCCTCTCACATTTTCCAATCCCAATAATGTCACCTTTTCAAGGACCAATCCTTGATCCAGCGCATATCGTCCATTCACAACCTCTGATTTAACCACAATTTTATTGCCAATGATATTGCTGTTAAACTTAACTAACGTCCACCTCCCTCCCTCTCTTCCCATCTGCACCTCATCGTCATCGTCCACAAATAGTTCTCCTGTACTGTTTTCGCTGCTGCTCAGCACGACAAGGAGTTTGAATGCAGTCCTCTGAGCAGCTTGTGTTGTCATTGCTTCCCCTTGCATGACCAATATGTTCCCTTCACGAACATGTACATTTATATGATCTGGTGGTGCGTCAAGTGTCATATATGTTCCTTGATTCAAACTCACAGAGCGAGAGTAATTGAAGAGGTCAAACCAGTTTCCAGCAGGGAAATATGCATCAACAGAGGTTGCTCCTTGCTTAAGTACAGGTGAGATCATGACACCTTTACCGAGAAGGAACTGTGTGCTGATATCAAATGTCTTGGCATCTTGAGGGAAAGAGAAGAAGAGGGGTCGTGCAATGGGAGTCCCTTTTATATGTGCCTCGTACATAAGCATATAAAAGTATGGAAGTAACTGATATCGGAGCCCAAGGACTTTCTTGGCTGCTGCAGCAACTGAATCCCAACTATAGAGCTCTTGGGGGGTTGTGTCCTTAGCAGAGTGGTCTCTTGCAAATGGATAGACTGCTCCAAGCTGCATAAAGCCAGTCTCTCTCATTACTAAGAAGTCAAGGCGAAGAGAGCTCCTAATATTATGATAAAATTCTGCTTCTACAGCATCAAATTAACGATTTGGTCAAACTGAGAGATAGACACATGCTTTAACTTTTCTTAAACACAATTTCAAAGCATACCATTTAAGACAACGAATAACTTTGGTTCATTAAACCTTATCATGCAACAGTGTTCCTTGAAAAACAACATATTTCATGGCTATTAACATTGGTGAAAAGTTGTAGCTTTAGGGGGAGAAAGAGAGATGGAGGCGGCATTGTTGACAAAACTCCAAGCATGAATTTACCTGAATCCAGCGGCGGCAAAGCTCTTCAGTAGTGTTACTTGAAAAACCACATATATCAGCTCCAACCATTGGAATTCCAAACAATCCAAAGCTCAAGATAGTAGGAATGGAGTATGCCAAATCGTTCCAGGTAGCAGCATTGTCTCCAGTCCAATGTGACGTGTATCTGCCAGAGCCAAGAAAAGTTGATCTTGCAAGAATGAATGGCCTTTTACCAGTGACATTAACCAACACACTATAAGTGGCTCTAGATTCAAGTAATCCATAAAGGTTATGGACATTATACTCCATTGTATCACCAAAATGTGTAGAAGTGGCTGGAACTGTTCTATAATTGATGGGCAAGTGATCGCCAGAGTTGTTTATCTTGTAGGGAGGATCATCAAAGGTAGATGATGGTGTAGGAGGGGAAGTTATGAAGTTTGACAATTCATTCATGTCAAGCCACAGGCCATCAAAAGGTACGAGATCCTGGAACTTCTCAATTTCATTTCTCCAAAATATTTCAGTAGCTGGATTTAGAAAATCAGGATAATAAACATTCCCTGGCCAAACAACCCCTTGGTAGGGCATATTATCGCGTTTTATGAAGACATCTGCTTCCATGCCTCTCCTATAGGTGTCATATGTATTGTTGATACTAATTCCTGCAGTAAAAAGAAAGACAAACAAAATAACACTTGTTACATGATGATGAGTCGTACTCGTATCTAATTTATCTAGGTAAATGGGAAATTGTTAAAACTTGATGACGGAGACAAGTTACCTGGATCTACTATTAGTAAATATTTCTGATCATTCTGATGAAGCTTCCTGAGAAAAAAAATTACCCGCTCCAGTGGGAAGTTAACTGGATCGAGTGTGAAGTCCTTAAAACCATCCATGTAATCAATATCAGTCCACATAACCTCCAGCGGTATCCTAGCCTTTGCATAACTATCCACTACCAGTTCAACATCATCAATATTCTTGTAACCCCACCGGCATTGGTGAAATCCTACACCATATCAATACCATTACTTTGAAATGTGAGTATTTTCATGTGTAATAGTTGTTTCCTAAAGAATGAAGGTAGAAGCTGGGAACCAAACAGAACAATTTCAACTTCCATCAGTATAGGAATGACAGGAGTGGAGGAATTTAGCATTCCTAAATTTCTTCGTGGCACACTTTCCACATGTGAAGTTCAGCACAATGTTCAAAGCAACGTCGTCTTTGAGAACGAGGCAACGTATAGTGAGCAATATGCCTTTAACTAAATGTATAATTTTACTTCATATTTCCCTTTCACAAACAAATGATCCGACAAAACACTAGGTGATTTCTTCTTATATGTCCAAGTCTTGGTGGACAAAGTTACCCGATATCTACCTTGGTGTGAGGTAGTACGTACTCTATGGAATTAGTCGAGGTATACACAAGCTGACCTGGACACACTAGTGGCTTGTTGTTATCTAGGCTGAGCAATGCAACCTACATAAGATAAGCTCATAGATCATAGTTTAAGCTCTATTCAATGCCTTTCAACCCATGTAATAGGTTCCTCAGAAATTACCTGTGAAATTAGTCGAGGTGTGCACAATAGAAAAACGACGAACGGAAAAAGAAAAAAAGGAAAAGAAAGTCATTACCGAAAGACCAATATGGCATAGCAGCAGGACGACCAATAAGCTGAGTATACTGATCCACCACCATTTCCGGCAAAGGTCCGGCAAAGAAATACAAATCAATTAACCCACCAATCACCTTGTAACTAATCCTATCACCCGTATACACAATATCCATGCCATTGCTACTCAGAAGCAGAACCCCATGACTAACTCCGGCGGCCGTTTCCTTCGCCGGACCCGACGAACGGACGTCCATATAAAAAGGATGGGATCCATAGAGATTAAGGTCCGCGTTGGAACTCCCAATGTCGGCATTCCATAGAGTCAAAGTCTGGTTGTGTGTGAGCTTAAACGAGCTTTTAGTGTGCTCTCCGAGACCGTAAAGATTAGCTCTGGTAGTTGGTAGTGCCGAGGAGATCTGGATGTATTGATCTTTGAATATGAGGACTGTGTCGGGGTTTTGGTTCTCCGGCGAAGTATCGAAAAGAGTATCACCGGTGGAGCGCCGGCGGACGGTGAAACTGAATGGGGTGGTGTTGTGAAGGGTGAACTCTAGGTCTGAGTTTGGGTTAGAGAGGGTAATTGGGGATTGGTTTTCTGATGGGGAGTTGGAGGTTGACGGTGGCGATGGCGGTGGTGGACGGTAGAGAATTTCTTCCGGCACTTCCCATCGTTGGTGGTTAGCGTCGGTTATTCGTATTCGGAGACGGTCGTTTGTTTCCAAACTGTAACGAGGGAGAAAGAAAACAAATTAAACATTTTTTTAATAAGGTTAATTTACATTAACTAAGAAAAATTATTGTTTAGATAATATTACTTGCATTTTCTCCACTTATTCTACTTTCTACTTATACTAGTTATTAGGTTCCCGCGCCAGCGCGGGCCCAATGTATATTACTTTCTCCGTCTCATTTTATGTGAGGTAGTTTGATTCGCCACGGAGTTTAAAAAAGAAATGAATACTTTTAAAATTTGTAGTCCAAAATGAATGACATAAATTTGTATGACTGTAAATTATTTCATTAAGGGTAAAATAAATATTTTATAATCAAATTGTTACTTAATATAGAAATGTGACATTCTTTTGGGACTGACTAAAAAGGAAAGTAAATAACATAAATTGGGAGTAGTTCTTTGTTTCAATTTATGTGACACCGATGAAATTTGGAGAGTTATATAATTTTTTGTATGTGATTTTGTTAAATATATTTTGAAGTTGTTAATTTATTGTGATTTATAGCACTTCTTATATCATTTTCAAATAATATATATTACTCTTTCTGTTCCATTTTATGTGACGTAGGTACTTTTACGAAAGTCAACTAAATTTCTTATATGATTCTTCAATATTTTTAGTTGTTATTTTACTTTAATTTACGTTACTTTTTATGTTATTTTCAAACAAACTTCTTATGTTTCAATATGGAATTAAAGAGTCAATAAAATTTCTTTTATGATTTTTAATTATGTTTTTTTAATATCTTATATTATTACATTGTGATTTTAAGTACTTTTTATGTAATTTTTAAATCTAGAACAAATTAAAAGAAAAACAAGGAAAAATTTAAATGAAGAAAGTACTAAAATTTTCAAATAATCATATTTCTATATTAAAATGTTAAAAACTTTAAAACTCCACATATATGCAGAAAATCATATACGGAAGACAAAATAATTTTTAAAATATATATTAAAGCTCTTTCTAATAATATCACATATTTATTCTATTTTTCAAATAATATATATTTCTCACTCAATCTCAATTACGCAGTACATATGAAATTTCGAGAGTTAATCAAATTCTTAGTACTATTTTAAACTATATTTTAGTACTATTTATATAATTTTCAAATAATATATGTTACTACTCTATTATATTATGCAATACATGTGAAATTTCAAGAATTAACCAAAATTTTAATATTTTAAATTGATTTTTAGTACTATTTTTGTAGTAAATAGAGGAAGTTGAAGAAGAAGGGCAAATCGGTCAATTGACTGACTAACCCTAAGCTCCTAAACATTCTCACTTCTAAATGGAAGCACGGGCACAATATCCGTTAAATTGTTAATTATTATGATTTATAATATTTTTTACATTATTTTCAAATAATATATGTTATGTATTTTTAAATACTTTAAGTTGTGATTAATAATATTCTTAACGTAATTTCAAATAATATATGTTACTCCATTTGTCCCAATTTATGTGACACATGTGAAATTTTGAGAGTTAATATGTTTTTCAAATATTGTAAGTTGTTAACTATTGTGGTTTATGGTATTCTTAATGTAATTTTTCAAATAATATATGTTATTCCCTTCGTCTTAATTATACAATTCGCGTAAAATTTTGAGAGTTAATCGAATTTGTAATATTTTAAATTTATTTTTTAGTACTATTTAAAAAGGAAAAAATTAAAATATTACTATATAAGAAGAGTAGTAATTATATAGTAATTTTTCAAATAATATATGTTATTCCCTTCGTCTTAATTATAGAATTCGCGTAAAATTTTGAGAGTTAATCGAATTTGTAATATTTTAAATTTATTTTTTAGTACTATTTAAAAAGGAAAAAATTAAAATATTACTATATAAGAAGAGTAGTAATTATATAGTAATTTTTCAAATAATATATGTTATTCCCTTCGTCTTAATTATAGAATTCGCGTAAAATTTTGAGAGTTAATCGAATTTGTAATATTTTAAATTTATTTTTTAGTACTATTTAAAAAGGAAAAAATTAAAATATTACTATATAAGAAGAGTAGTAATTATATAGTAATTTTTCAAATAATATATGTTATTCCCTTCGTCTTAATTATAGAATTCGCGTAAAATTTTGAGAGTTAATCGAATTTGTGATATTTTAAATTTATTTTTTAGTACTATTTAAAAAGGAAAAAATTAAAATATTACTATATAAGAAGAGTAGTAATTATATAGTAATTTTTCAAATAATATATGTTATTCCATTCGTCTTAATTATACAATTCGCGTAAAATTTTGAGAGTTAATCGAATTTGTAATATTTTAAATTTATTTTTTAGTACTATTTAAAAAGGAAAAAATTAAAATATTACTATATAAGAAGAGTAGTAATTATATAGTAATTTTTCAAATAATATATGTTATTCCATTCGTCTTAATTATACAATTCGCGTAAAATTTTGAGAGTTAATCGAATTTGTAATATTTTAAATTTATTTTTTAGTACTATTTAAAAAGGAAAAAATTAAAATATTACTATATAAGAAGAGTAGTAATTATATAGTAATTTTTCAAATAATATATGTTATTCCCTTCGTCTTAATTATACAATTCGCGTAAAATTTTGAGAGTTAATCGAATTTGTAATATTTTAAATTTATTTTTTAGTACTATTTAAAAAGGAAAAAATTAAAATATAATGAAAGAGGAGTGTATAAAAGTAGGTGGGCCATCTTGGTGCCACGTGTCGAAAGAAGAGTGAATTTTATTCACTCTTCTTATATAGTAAAATAT
>NW_006239075.1:1023768-1023889 GCF_000226075.1 Solanum tuberosum | reverse complement strand
CATATTTGTGATAGGTGGGCCATCTTCAAAAACCAAATATAAAAGTAGGTGGGCCATGATGCCACGTGTCGAAAAAAGAGTGAATTTTATTCAATCTTCTTATATATATATATATATATTC
>NW_006239075.1:1023231-1023403 GCF_000226075.1 Solanum tuberosum | reverse complement strand
TAATTTTGTAATTTTATCCATATCACATAAATTAGGAAGTTATTTGAAAGTTACATAAAAATATTACAAATCACAATAATTAATAACTTAAAAAATTTCTTTTTAAAAAAGTGCAAATTTGGATGACTCTTCAAATTTCATTTGTGTCACATAAATTGAGACAACAAAAATA
>NW_006239075.1:1010167-1022280 GCF_000226075.1 Solanum tuberosum | reverse complement strand
TTTTTTTTGACTGATTCTTAAAATTAAATCGTGATAATTGACAACATAAAATTGTTCAAAAATGTTGTATGTGCGTAGTCTTATTGTGCCTTGAATAGCGTCAAAGAAAGTACAGGTTTGTGATAAAAAAACTTATTCCTTTATCCACGCAAACAATCGCTTCAAAAACTTCGTTATTAGCCCCAAAACATACCATTTATGTTATTGGGCCCGTGCATAGCACGGGCAACAAAATCTAGTAAGACTAAAAAATTGAGTTATATAGAGTTAATGATAAATAAAAATTACGATTTTCATAACTACATATTATGTTATTTACTTACTTGAATTATTATTTTTTGTAAGTTTTATAATGTAACTCTTATTTTTTTTATATTAAAATATGCTTAATATTAAGTTGATCTACACATGTATTATCGATTGAAAAATACAACATTGAAATTTGATATTTATATCCAAAATGTTGATAAACGTCAAAGCCAATCTATCATTCTATCTTGTGACGGTATTCACAATAACAAGACTTTACCTTCTAATTATTTTATTTATAAATTTTTTGGCTAACAATTTTATCCTATGTTTCTGAAAGAGATTGCCTTCATAGTTTTAACACTGATCTTTTGATTATGTATTAATAACTTTATAAGTTATATTAATATATTTTTTTCAAAACATAGTAATAATTTTACCAGTTATATCAGACTCGTTTTCAAAATAAATAAGAAGGTAAAGAAAAATAACCTTGCAATGAGGATAAGATTGTGAATATCAGTCCCAAAAACAGAAGAATTGTTGATGAGTTGAAGATTAGCAAAAAGTGAATTTCCAGTGGTAGCCACAGATTTGATTGAGTAACCATAGCCAATTACTTGCTGTTGAGCTTCTTGCTGTTTAATAGATATGGCAGAATAGGGTGAAAATATTAATAAATGGATCAAAAAGAAGATTAAAAAGGTGTTTCTGTGTAAAGATGGAAACTGTGTTGCTTTCATTTTTCTTGATCTATGGAGGAACACAAATTAAAGTGGTCATTTTATGTTTGGTTTTTGTGGAAAACATCACTTTCCTTTTTGTTTGTCTTCACTCCTATATGATTTTTATGCCTTTTAACTTTTTCTAAATATTTTAAATGGTTGAATGTCGTGACTTAAAATATTTTTTATACAGTTTTAAAATATGTAAATGTTTTTTTTTTTAAATTAAAAATTTTATGTTTGAATTCACGTTGAATAAAAGAATTAAAGATTTTATGGTCAAATTCATGTGGAGTATTAGATAGTTTGATTGTAACACATCGAACCGAGACAAATAAATTAAATTAAAATAAAAAATTATTATATTTGACTAATTTTATATATATGTGCGGGTTCAACTCCCTTTAACCTTTTCGTGTGTTTACATTTTATATATTGGAGTTTCATAGTAAAAAATTTGTCGCCATCCCCATAGTTAATAGAGCATCCACGATCTTAAAAATTTGAATTCGCCATTGACAATAACATAAATAAACTTTTTTTTAAAAATTGATGGCGTATTTGAGTCGAAAAAAGCTTGATAAAACAAGACAATACAGTGCGGATATTTAAGTATTAGAGACCCAAAGTATTATACGTATTTTCCTCGTACCTTAAGCAACAAAACAAGGGCAATATTGTCTTTTGATCTTTGCGATATCAAACCTGAGAGGGGTAGCTTAGTCATTTCCTTTGTTCACAACGGCTACTTATTTGCTGTCCGTTAGATATAATCATAGTGGGAAATAGGAGAGTCCAGTCCACTGCACGCTCCCCTAGAAGTTAAAGTCGGCCGCTAAAAAATTGCCACACACTGCTTAACTTTCTCACAAAAATTCCAAAAAACAAAGGGAAAAAACCCCATTTTCATGATTCAGGTTTTCTTCAAAAGCTATTAGGGTTTTTTCCCCTCTTCCATTTCAAGAAAATTCTAGGGTTCAAGAATCAATAACAAAAGAAGATGGAGAAGTTGAACAGCATTTTCAAGAAGAAGACTTCACCTAAAGGTAAGATTTTTGTCCCTTTTATTGTTTTTTTTTTTTTTTATCATTTTGTGTTTTGAGTTATGATCTATGGTGAAATTTTTGTAATTGATTAACAGAAGCATTGAGGACCAGCAAAAGGGAAATGGCTGTTGCTACCAGAGGTACTGTTTACTGTCTTGGGGTTCTTTTAAAATGACTCACTAGCTGAGAATTTGATTTAGTTTTGTTTGATTAAAGAGTAGCTTTTTTTATTATTTGGATTATTAAAGGGATGTAACAAATTTAGAAATAATACACTCTAAGCTCATTTGGGATCTCAAATGCATAGGCATTAGGCTTGTCCTTGGGCATTTTGCCGTAACGCCTATTTTCCTTGTTATGCAGAAACGTCTTTCTTTTGGGATGCTATAATAGTGGTTGTATTCTTTTAGTTTGATTTTAGATGTACATCGAACGTTATGCTCTATTCCTTGTTAAGCAAGAGATGCTTAATTTGTTTGGACGTCTAGAAATATATGCACCAGCAAAGAGGAAAAAAACAATTGCACTAGGCGGAAATTTCTGTCTTTGATATTTGGATTTAGCAATACTTAAGCTTATCAAAGGTAGAGGCTAAACTCAAGCAATAGACTATTAGGTATATTAACTAAAGGAAACCCCTTGGAGATATTAGGTTAAGGTTGTTGTGCCTTTGTTCTGTGTAGTTTCTACTTTGCAATTAGAATAACAAAGTTGAGTGATTGTGAAAAGGTTCCATTTTTATGTGAAAAGAGGTTATTGAGATATACTGGTTGAAAGTTCATTAGTAATTAGACAACAAAGTCATGTAATATCTGTAAAGGATTAGGTAAAAATAGGTGGATGGCTCGGCTCTATTACCTTCTATTTCAATTCTCTATGGCGCTGGTGCTTCATAACAGGATATGATATTAGGAAAAATGATATAATTAGTTTTTGGGACTAAAAGGTAGTTCAGGTGCATTGCAAAACAATATAACCTGCAAATTCACAGAGTTGGAAGAAGTGCTATGTTGGCTAAAAACTAGAAGTACTTGTTTCCTTCGCAAGTGACTAGCTGTCTGAACTCAAGTACTTAAAAGTTTTTATTGACTCTTTTATTTACTTTCCGTGTCATTGTTGAGTGTCATTCTTAATTTTGATAAAGCTATCAGGGGTCAGCTGTTTTGCTAAATGAGGAAACAAATTACATATTCCAGGTTTTATATTTTGAACTATTATCATTGTTACGCCATTCTAGTATATTTCACATCATTGTCATTTGCACAAGCAAGGAGTTGGAGAATGCAAAAAGCATTAAACAATTTTTGGAAAAAAAAAATCATTGTCCAGAATGTATCATAGTTGGATGTCATTCTTATTTTTTATTTAGATCATTATCATTTTGGTAAACAAGAAGACAAATTTTCCTTCTAAAAAAAAAACAAGAAGACAAATTTTTATTCCACGTTATCTATTGTGTTGTTATATAGTGGGTTGGAATATGATAACTTGCATTGTCTTCCTCGTTTCTTACTTGGTGTTTTTACGTTTCATTAATTCTTCTCTTTTTTTGTTCATGTATAACTTTAGGCATTGAACGGGAGATCTCATCCTTACAAATGGAGGTAAGTTATTAGGAAAATGTTCATAGACATGAGGCAAGTGTGTTTGTTCAGTAAGTTCAGAGTATTCTTGCGAAATTTAAGTCACGAAAAGTTTAAAGTATTCTTACAATAATCATCTTTTCATCTGTGTAAATCTACTTATTTGTGAACTTATATAATTCTTATTTCACTATCTCGTAGGAGAAAAAGTTAGTTGCAGAGATCAAGCAAACAGCCAAAACAGGAAACGAGGCAAGTGTTTGCTCATTAATTCTTTTTTCCTGACTACTTCACTTGGAATTGTGATCATTCTAATAGATAATGGCTTCTAGTGGGTGCTTATTTGCATTGGAAACTGCATACTTTTTGCATCCCGCTGTTTCTTTTGTTTATCAGAATTTGAAATGCATACTCTTGAGAGATGAGCCATTCTCAGATTGCATAAATCATTGTCCTTCGGAAGAATTCATGCATAGTCACAACCTTGGAGAAAGAATATTTGATAGGGAAGTATCAGAATTTGAAAGACATTGATTTGCCTTTGTGATTTGTTCATTTTTCTTTAGAATAAATGACCTGTGTTTGGTAAGGTCTCCAATTTAATTGAATCGAGCCAAGTACCCACAGATATTGGCGTGATTTGAATATACTTGCCAAATGTGCGAAAGAATTAGAGCCCAACATAGTTTAACTAATTTCAAATTCTTAATGTTCATTCTCTCACCAACAAACAATTCACAAAATTTGTGTATTGGTTTATGTATTTACATAAAATGCTTGTATGAGGGAGGGTGAGCCATGTTAGCTGAAAGTGTTTCAAAATAGAAAGAGAAAGGCTGAAACGAAGCACTTAAAACTGAGTTGTTGAAAAGAAAGGCAGTGCCCGAGACACTTGCTAACGAGCAGGCAGGACTGACTTGAAAGAGAGGCTCTACTTGAGAGGAATATAGTAACTTGATTTATGCTTGCTAAGACTTAAGTTTGAATCTAGGCTAATTAAAGGCTTACAAATTCATTGAAGACTCGATTCAGTTGGTCTTTAAAACACTGATTTTACTCGGTTTAATAAAACTCAAGTTTGAATCAAGGTTAATTAAAGGCTTGGATATTCATTGAAAACTTGATTCAGTTGAAGCTTTGGTGGTAAACATGGATAATTATACTTGTGATCCAGGTGAGAAATGAATGGCTTTTAAAAAAAAAAGGGTGAGGAAAGAACTCATCTCATCTGCTATAAGCAATTTCTTTTTCCTCAAAAGTAAATCTTGCTCACACACTTTGACTTGTCAGGCCGCCACCAAAATTCTAGCTCGTCAACTTGTGAGATTGCGGCAACAAATTGTCAATTTGCAAGGTAGTCGTGCTCAAATTAGGGGTGTAGCAACTCATACACAGGTCAATCTTTTCTCCCGAGTATTATTGTGTATGAAAAGTAATTGAAAATTTTAGTGGATCTTATATGTGGCTTCTTTTCTCTTCTGTAGGCACTATATGCTAGCACCTCTATGTCTACTGGAATGAAAGGTGCAACTAAAGCGATGTCTGCCATGAACAAGGTACTGATTATTTGTTGGTTGTGAGTTTTTTTTCTCTTTTCCTTTTAATCCTCAGAACTTTTGAAAGTGAAATGTTTGTTTCCTACAGCCGAGCAAAAACTCATCCATTTTGTTTGTGTTTGTGCTACCATTTAATTATTAAGGTGTAAATCCCTCCAATTGGTTTATTCTTTGTGTTTTTACTTCTCAGCAAATGGCACCAGCAAAACAAGTTAAAGTGATCAGAGAATTCCAGAAGCAGTCATCACAGTTGGACATGACAGTAAGCACTTTCATCCTTCTAAGCGATGCTTCACATTATTGACTTACTTCATGCTATAAGTTCTCTGTACTTATGGACAAATGCAATGTCTTGAAGGCAACTAAACATTTCAGTTTGATGTGAAGTTCAGACTAAGCATACTAATGAAACTATCTGATTTTTCCAGATTGAGATGATGTCTGAATCCATTGATGAGACTTTGGATAAAGATGAAGCTGAAGAAGAAACTGAGGAGCTTACAAACCAGGTTCAATTATTATTCATCATGCAGTTAGTCTGTTTCCTAATTGTATTTTTCTGGTCATCTATTCTAATTTGTGTTTTCATGTTTAGGTGCTGGATGAGATTGGCGTGGACATTGCATCACAGGTAGGTTTTGGATCAAGGATAGTTGAGCGTATGATCAGTTGCTTTCCTCATCTTTAGTTTGCAAGCTGTTTATTCATTATTGATTTTTATTTTGGCAGTTATCTTCAGCTCCAAAAGGTCGGATTGCATCGAAGAAAGTCGAAAATGTTGCCCCCCCTAGGTATGTGGAACTGTTTTAAATCACACGTCATACATGGATTTTCTTATGTAGTTAAGTTGGATTTTTGTGTGTTTAGACGTGTTGAGCTACGTTTCTTCTGCATTTCCATATCAAACTGTCAGAGTCAATACTCAACAATACTTCCTTTCTGTTCTCTGGTTATAATCTCCTTACTTTTCTGGTCATGACGGTTGTTCTACACTCCTTTTACCTAATGCTGACTATGAAATTTCATTGATTAATGTACTGAGCCCAATCTAGAATTCCTCTACATTCGTTTTTGGCGTGGTCAGAAACAATCAGAAAATAGTATTTATGTTAATATGAAATGGCTCCTAGTTCTTCTAGGGAACATTAAGTTTGCTACTATGTTAGTCTACCTAACAATTCTTCCCTATGTGAATGCAGTTCTGATACTGCTGCGGATGTCGAGGAACTTGAGAAGAGGTTGGCCTCTCTTCGAAGAATTTGATGAACGTGCATATTTGTGGACAACTTTTATATGTGATCCTTGTATAAATTTCGCTTTTAGAATTAAAAATATAGTATGTACCATGGTACCAATTTGTATTTCTCAACTATTTTGCTATAGCACCAAACATCAACATTTATGCTGTAAGAATGAAGTGGATCCTATTTGGGTTTTATGATCCTTCTCCATGTAATTTTTTGTATGTAGTTCCTTGAATTCATTGATATACCTTCACAAGGTAGAGGGAGGTCGTCTACGTACACCCACCCTCCTCATGCCCCACTTGTGGAACTATACCGGGTTTGTTGTTGTTCCTCAAATTTGTTTCACATTTCATATCAATACAAACTTCTGCTACAATACATTACAGGTTATGAAACCAAATGAAAAGCAAAACTTAAAACTTATTTTTACTTTTTTCCTTAAATATTACAATATACCATCAAGCCAAAAGCAGTTCTTTAGTGAATCAAACTTTTCCCATCTTGACCAACTTTGAATGGAAGGATTGGTAGACTCTGTTCATGCCAGAAGAAGTTATCAGGATCAACCTCAGTCTTGACAAGCACAAGCCTGTCATAATTGTTCTTGTAGTACTTTTTCCCCCAGACACTAGCTTCCAAGAAATTTGAGTTGGCATTTTTGTTCATGCCCAAATCAAGATCTCTATAATTCACATAAGCTTCTCTAGGGAATTTGGATACAAAAGTGCCCATGTACTCATAAAGTCCTCTGATCCAGTTGATATGTTTATCTGCAGTTTTCTTATCTCCATCTGTCCAGGATGTTAAGTACTGTATCTTGCAGATAACCCCTTTTCTGTGTGGGAATGGAATTGAAGATTCTGATATCTTCCCCATCATTCCTCCATAGGGATTCCATATCATCATAGGTGAATCATCTTGTAAAAACTTCTCCCACATCCCTTGAAGTCCAGTTACTGGAACTGGTACACGGAGAAAATCCGATTTAGCCTTGAAGTTTACTGTTGGGAATAATGACTTCCCTTGAAGTAGGAACTCAGGTTTAATGTTACTTGGATAACCAGCAATATAAATGACTGATTGAATCCAGCTCATTTCGACACAATCCTTTCGTGTCAATCCCAATTCAGGAAAGCTATGATTCATCACATCAAGAAGCCTATCAGTTTTTCCAAGAAACAAGGCTTGGTAAGCTGTTTGCACTGTTTTCTTCCCTTTTGTTGAATTGACTGTAGTTATGAGGATTCTGATGAAGAGATCTTCATCAATCTTGTGTGCAACATGTTGCCATTTGTTTAAGACTTTTGTTGCACCAGTTTCCAGTGTCTTTGGAACTGTGAAAACTGTCACAGTTGATGGAACAGGAACAAGTCTAACTTTCCAAGCCAAGATTATGCCAAAACTGCCTCCTCCACCCCCTCTGATTGCCCAAAATAAGTCTTCTCCCATTAAGGCCCTGTCAAGAACTCTGCCACTGGCATCAACAATCCGAGCATCGACAGCATTGTCTGCTCCAAGACCATATTTCCTCATCATAGGACCATAAGCTCCTCCAGTGATATGACCACCAATTCCTAAGCTGGTGCATAGGCCAGCAGGGTAACCATGTGTCTTGCTTTTTTCTGCAATCCTATAGTACACTTCACCAATCGTCGCACCAGCTTGAACCCATGCACTGTTGTCCTCAATGTCCACTTTAATCGCACGAAGTTTAGCTAAGTCAAGCAAGATAAAGGACACTGATCTTTTCATCTCTGATGTGTAAGATATGCCTTCATAATCATGACCTCCACTCCTAACTCTAAGCTGAACTTTTAGCTCTTTCGCGCAAATAACTGCTGCTTGGACATGGGATTCAATCAAAGCAGTGAAAATAAGCAGAGGTTTTTGTTGAGAAGGTGTCAAACACCTTAGATTTTGGGCAGTGGATTTAAGGACAGAGTTGAATGAAGTAGCATTGGAAGTAGGAGTGAAGAAAGCTGTGGAGAAAGGGATCGAACGATCCGAATGGAGTGTAATACATTGGTAGAATTGATCTTGAATTGTATATGAAACAACACATGAAGCTGAAAATAGTAATATGAATGAAAATAGAATATTCATAGAGATTGAAGAAGCCATGAGCCTCTCTTGTTTTCTTGCTTGTTCTGTTTTCAACAAGTGTAAATGAGAGGCCTTATATTCAAAATTTTCAAGACCTTTATCCCATGTTTGGAGGATGGGAAAGAGAATAAAAAATTTGGAGGGGAAATGGGGGAGAAAATGGGGCAAAGGAGAAAAATATTCCTTTTGTTTGGGTTGGAAGAGAATGGGGAGGAAAATATGACTCGACATAATTAACTTTCAATTAATGTGGCCTAGTGGTCAATCAAGTGATTGAGAGTCAGGTCTCACGTTCAGATTCTAGTGGAGAAAAAAAAAAAGATTAGGTGATTTTTTCCATCTGTTTTAGCCTTGGTGGATAGAGTAACCTGGTACCCGTTGTTGGTAGCAGATGACAGGTATCTCATGGAATTAGTCGAGGTAAGCAAAAGATGACTCGGACACCATGATCATAAAAAAATGTGAGTTTGGTCCATTTATTGAAGAAATATGATATAGTTGAACTCTTTTTAGAATCATATTATCGTCAAATATGGAGTAACAATACAAGTTTAACATAACATGTGAGTAATTAAGTGGTGAAATGGTTAATAAGTATTGGTAAACTTGTGAATATGCACAAGCAAAGAAATCAAAAATAAACATTTCAATTATTTGAAAGTTAAATATATCAGATATCATAGAAACAATAGAATTTATCAATAACAAAAGCACCAAGAGTGTTTTTTTTATTTCTCCCCTATTAACCTTTTCTTTTTTCTTACTTTTGCTTTTTCCATTTTGCATTATTATATCAAATAAAAGAAGGAAAAGCTTCAAAATATTATCTTTTCCATTTCTTTCCTTTCTCTCCTTCCCAAAAAAAAACAAGTTTTTGGTAGGTAACTTAATGAACAATCATCTCTTTTTAACAAAGGAAAAATTGGAGATTTGTGGAAATAAGTAGTGGCTAGTGGGGTTCATGGGAGTCTAAAACTTAAAGACTTGAAAAAAAAAAAAGAAGAGTCAACATCATATTATATGCTTTGATTTTTGCCTAAATTTTAGGATGCATGAGAGGGCTTCTATTATAAGGGACTTGAAAGTTTATGAAAGAAAAATGGTAGTTTACTTGCCTTCTAATTGGGTTGAAAGACAAATTTGTCAGAAATCTTGCCTTAAAGAATTGCTAAGTAAACATTTTCACTAATAAATATCTACTTGATATAGTTTTTTGAAAATCTAAGTAATAGTCTCCATTCATTTTTACTTATCCATTATATTAGAAATAAATGTCTATTTTTACTTGTTCAGTTTGGAAAATCAAGAGATGATTTATCATTTTATCTTTACTATTAAGTACTATTTCATTTTCCAATATATTTTCCAAAATATTGAATTTATTATTTTCAGAAGATGATATAATAAACTTGTCGTGTTATTTATTGTTTCTTAAAAAAATGTGCCAAGTCAATATTGATCAAGTTAAAAAATGGACGGAGCAAGTATATAATAAAATGTTTTTAAAAATTAAATTTTCAAAAGAATTTTTTTTTAGAAAAAATTAGAATGCATGAAATATCCAAAATAAACCCAAACAACATAAAAGAACAAAACAATGGACCAACACATTTTTTTTATGAGAAACAACAAATTTTAATGAACTAGTAAAGAAAGCAACAGTATCACCTCTTTTTTTTTAAAAGTGAAAGTGGTTTAGTTGTAAATGATGTCAATCAAATCTGAAATCTCTATTTTTGTTTCACATTGTATTTTTTATTTTATTTTTTGGTCTTCTATGAGATAGGAATTCTTTTCTCCTAAAATGAGATGGAGCTATTTTATATTTCTTTATTTATTTAAAAAAATACACTTGAGAAGTCTCTAAGATTAAAACTAAAAGAAACTTGTAAAGCCAAATCATATTGATGAAATAATTGAGTCAATGGTAGGTCTAACAACCATATAAACTTAAATTTTCCTTCTTAGTGTTTTTGCATTGGTGTTTTAACACACAATTCTTGTTTAATTGTTTTGTTATAACTATTTGTGTATATCAAATTTATTGATCCGATTAATAAGATTTGTTATAACTATTTCATATTTAAAGCTTGAATTCGAGATCTTTAATTAAAAAAAGAATTCTCAAGTGTTCTTTTGGAGATATAAATCAAGTTTCTCTGCCTTTTTATTTTGTTTTTTCAAAGATTTTGAAAGGCCAAACACATATGCAGACCCTTAAACTTGTCTCTAAATTTCATTTTGACACTCCAACTCAACCTTGTTTCATTTTAACCCTTCAACTCCAATTTTTATGTTCCATTTTGGCACTTCTAAGTGATGTGGCAGAGAGTGTGCATCACACATTCTCTAAGAGAGTGAAAGAAAAAAAAAGTATTTTTAAAAAAAATAATAAAAGATTACCCTTCAATTCTATTTCTTTTATGTACCATTAAACACAAAATACTAATTTTATGATTTCTTTATTTCTATAATGTACCATTTAAACACAAAATATTATTTTTATGATTTCTTTATTTTTATATATGCTCTTCCACTGCAATTTTGCATTTTAAAAATCGACGATCATCTGTTAATTATTGTAAAAAATTAAAACTGACGGATTATCATTGTTTTTTTATATAAAAAAAGTAACAATTTCTTTTTAAGAGTTTTCCTATATTTTGCGTGAAAAATAACCGACGAAAGTGCGTCGATTTTCTTTCTTAAGAAAAATCAATGACAACCCAACGAAGTCTATCGAGTTTCAATGTTTTTTTGTAGTGTTATTAATTAGCAATGAACATGAGTTTTTTTTTACTCGTATTTAATTAGTTGAATGAAAAATTAGAAAGCTGATATTTGAGTTATTCCAAGTAGACTAGATACGGAAAAAAAAATATGTGATGTTATTTAAATTAACTAATTGTTTTTTAAAAAAAACCAACACACTTTCGCAGATTATATTTTCACACAATAAAGTACAGAAACTCTAAAAAAAAAAAATTAAAAAAAACAATGTTCATCCATTATTTTTTAACACAATAATGACATGTGAAGTACACACATCTCACTTTGTTGGTTCTTTGAAAAGAAGTGCCAAAATGAAACATAAAAATTGGAGTTGAAGGGTTAAAATGGAACAAGGTTGAGTTGGAGTGCCAAAATGAAATTTAGGGACAAGTTTAAGGGTCTGCATATGTGTTTGGCCATTTTAAAAGGAACAAGTTGCATTTTTATTTGGTGTTCTAATTATTTACATGTTCCAATCGACGTGCTATTTTTAAAATTAATTCCCTCTGTTCCTGTTAGAGCCGTCAATATGGGCTAGGCCCGTTGGGCCGGCCTGGCCTAACCCGGGATTTAATAGGGCTGGGCTAAGATTTTTGGAGCCCATTTAAGAAAAGGGCTTTTTAGCCCGGCCTTAATAAGCCTGCTAATTTGTGGGGCTTGAGAAATATAGGTAGGGCCGGCCCGTGGCCAAATAAAAATAATTGAAAAAATATAATATAATATTAAAATTTAAAATTAAAGAGAGTCCACACTCAAAATCTATTTAATATTTAACTAATTGAAACCGCATATAAATTGCAGATGAAAATAAAGATGTTAAGACAACCTTGCC
>NW_006239075.1:971654-1010150 GCF_000226075.1 Solanum tuberosum | reverse complement strand
GTTAATATTTCTATTTAGATATTTATACTTTTATTTGAAAAAACCTTAATAAATATTATAAAGATAATTTTATTTGTGGATTTGATTAACAAGTAGTAACATTAACACCATGTAATATTGTTTTGTCGATATTTATGATAATATTTTTAAATTATAATTTATAATTTATTTTAATAATTATAAAAAATATATAATTTTAAAAAAAGTGGGTTGGCCCGGCAAGCCTGTAGCCCACGTACTTGTGGCCTGGGCCGACCATTTTTTGGCCCATACCAAAAATGGGCTAGCCCGGCCTGACCCATAAAATATCAAAGCCTGTATGGATTAGCCTGGATGGGGTGGGCTAGCCCATATTGACAGCTCTAGTTCCTGTGCTTTATTATTCTTTTCTAAAATTATTTTATGGTTAAAACTTTTGAAAATAGTTAGCAGGTCTTAGTCCCATGAGGCTAGCTCTTAGAAAATTTTCATTGTCAACAGTTTAAGGATCCGTTTGGCCTAAAAAATACTTGAAAAAAATTTGGAGAAAATTTGGAAAAAACTTGGAAGTGGTGTTTGGTCATATAACTTGACAAATATATTTGTCAAGTATCCCAAGTTTCAAGGGCCAAGTTCTAATATTTGGAAATTTGAAAAAATTCAAAAATTACCCAAACTTTATATTTTATAAAAAATACCCATTATTTATTAATTTCAACTAATAATTGTTACTACCTCTTCCGGAAAAGTTTGAGTTCTAATTTGAGTGATAAAATTGAGAAAACAGAACAATTTGTGTTTAATGAGTTATAAATATAACTGAATCAGTGACAAGTTTGAGTATGCGATTAATATATTGTCTTGTTTATATTGTTATTTTGTTATTGTTGATTGTTATCAATTATATTATAAGATTTTTTTTAACTGAACATATTCACTACAAAATGATAATATAAATTTATGAATATTTTAAATAATTTTTAGAACGTATAGATATAAATCATATTTTTTGAAATAGTCAAATATTTTTGAGAAAAATTGGGACCAAACACATGGTGAAACCCAAATATAATTTGCCGAGAATATTTGAAAACTTGGAGCCAAACGCTAGCTAAGCATGATATATTTTATAAAAATAAGGAGGAGATAATTATTCAGAAAGGCAGTCAATTTTTGGTGTGTGTGTGGGGTGAGGGAGGCCTCACGTACGATATTTATTTTGAAGTTCGATTAATTTAAATCGATTTTTTTTATTTATAGATAACATGCTTCCCATCTAGGTGTAACATGTATCCTTAATCCTTATATATATTCATAATTAAAAATAAAATAAAAATAGGATCATACGGAGGGGGAGTGGGGGGGTGGGGGTGATTTAGAGATTGGAGAAAGAGGAGATTATGGCTAGGGAAGGGCTCTAATGAAAGTCAAATGGTTGAAATTTGTTTGTTTTCATCCGATGTTCAGTACTCACATTGAACTCTGATTATTTTGAATTCATATTATGTAGGTCCTCATTTGAGGGGAAGCGCTCCCTATCAAATTTTTTTTTAATATTCAGAACTCGAATTCGAGACCTATGAATAATGAAGGAACAATCTCATTTACTGCACGACATTCGTTGATGATAAATGGTTGACATTAATCGTATTAAACATTGTTTTTTGCCCAAAGAATGTGTAATTCTGGGCAAAAGATTCCATTGATAAGTTAATTTTGTGGGAATTTATAAATGTGCAAATTGCATTAATAGAATGTGACTTATGCAACTAACATAAATGGATACTCCAGGATAACGGTAAATATATATCGAAAGAAAAAAATAATTATATCTTTTAGTTTATTAAATGACTAATTAAAAGGAGAAAATATATTTTTAAATATGTTGAACAAGTAGGAAAAAGGAGAAAATTTATTATATAGTTTTTTTTTTCAAAAAAAAGAATAACAATTTCCGAAACAGAGACTCCTTTAAACTTGAAAATATTAAAGGTCAAGACAAACCAACTAACAGCTTTCTAGAATACTTAACCACCAAACAAAATTATTTTAAAAAAAACTTCGAATAAACCTAACTCATGTTTTTTTTTTTTTTAAAAAAGTCCCTTTTAACTTTCAAAAATTAATTTTTTTCCATGCCCTATACGTGACTGCTTAAGGATATATATTATATATACTTTACTATTATAAATAAATAAATAAATAAATAGTAAACGACCAGCCTTAGAAAAATTACTACAAGAGATGAAGAGATATGGTTTTTGTTTTTATTTTCGTTCAAATTATTATTAATGTTTATACTTCTAACTCTCATTATAACATTTTTTTTCCATTAAGCAAGATAAGTTGAAAAAACAAACAGGATAGGAGGATCGACCCGTTCAGATAATTCGTAAGAAAGACAGTTGGTAGCACATAGGGAGATTAGAAAAGAGGTACAAGCACGATACATGTTGCAGTAACAGTCTGCCTTATAGTTTTAGTTTTGATTCATCGGAACAAGTGTAGTATTTAAGCGAAGAAGGGTAAAGGAGCGGACCCATTATCCACAAATTTTGAAGCTGGAAACAGTAGATCTATCGATCATCATAAACTATATATGCCTAAAACTCATACTAGTGGAAAAAATATATTCTATACTCTATGTTAGCTACAAGGGTCAAGGCCAGTATATACTGCTCCAACAGCATCTGCAAAAAAAGACTAAAGCCACCATGCATAACGAGCAACGACAAATCGAGTAGACTAACAACTCAACATAGAACCAGTAACTAAGGTGTCACTATTAGAACGGACCATCTCACACAGACAAATTATTTCGTAGAAGATTGAGAAAGTAAAGAAGATTTTACCTGATGTACTCGAGATGAAAAGAGTAGATGGCACTTGTCCAGCATTTGCAGTCTAAAGGCAATAACATAAATCACAATGTACTATAATTTACTTGGATGCAAAGTTTTGGTCAGTCTTCCAGAAATGACTCTAGTTTTTTTGCTCTTTTCCAGATCATATTTTATCCAAGCAAGCATACTACCAACCAAAGTTTAAGAAACTCAGAAACATGCAGGAGCTTTTCCTTTTATAATTGATCGATTGTCCATAAATGGAGACCAACTACTTCTACATGGACTTGGAACAGTCTTCACGCATCGTATCTAAAATGGCACTCTCTTTTCTCATCTATCTTGGTGGTTTATCGAACAAACTAAAACAACATAACATGTGAAGTCTACATAAAACAGATGAGAGATGCTACACAGATACTCCAAGACATGTACTGGTGTTATCAAAGGCAAAAGGCATAAAAAGGAGCCAAAATCTTCTGGAAATTGAGTGCAAAGCACAATTAAATCGTGAGCTTTAATGAAGAAATGTGCATACGAAAAATAAGAAAAAAACATAATTGTAACGTAAGAGAAAGCAACTATAGACACAAACAACAGTTACATGAAGCAAGTTGCGGAATTTTTTTACAACTGTTAGTTGTAAGAGCACATAGAGGGTAGGCAAGCCAACTACGACAGCATGGCAGATCATACCATACCTATGCCTGTTCTGCACACATGGCATCTAAGGAACAGAATATCATTTCTAGGAGTGTTCAAGTATGTAGGAATGTATCCAAATGTCTCATTTTCATGTGGTGGTTGAACAGGGCAGTATTGAAAATCATACCTTTGTGCCTTTTTTAGAATACATAGACTGAAATGATATTTCATAGCGGTTCAATAAATTTTTGCTGTATCAAAATGTCCTTACTTTCATGTATCTTTTCAGTGTAATAAAGCAATCGCGTGTATATAGGCGATTGGGACAATTTATAGTAATGGTGTTCAAGCCTCCACATAGTTGTACATATTTTTGACATTAACTTCGAGTAGTATCAATCAAATGATCTCAACTTATCAAGAGAAAGATCAGTATTATGCTGCCAAATTGTGGTGGCTAGACCAGTTGGCAGAACAATTCTGGTCAATAAAGACAACGTCATAAATGAGACGAAAAAGAGACTGAACCAGAAAGTTGCCATCTACTTCAACATATTGTAACACTCCACTTGGAATAACTAATTAATCGCACAGAACATAGAGGTATTGCATGATTCAAAGTGGTTTAAACTCTCCTTCACTGTGACATTAGGTTATAATTTTTGTATAATCAGGAAGAACTGACATGCTACACAGCAGATACGTTGGAGCATGAAACCACTGGAGAGCAGAGACAGCCATGAAATTCCTCAAGAAACTACTAACGACATTTCACTGAAAGCACTCAAGACACAACATATTGTACTTTGCAAGCAACAATAGCACCAATGGGAAACCAAAGAACTCGAAACCAAACTTTACACTTCTTTCAACTTATACATCCTGCAGTCACTAAGTGAACACCACGTTTACCACATGAGCCTGAAATAGAGCCATGCTCCCTTGATATGACAAGAAGAAGAGGGCCTCGTACAGCAATAGGATCCCACTGACACACCTACTGCACCAGCTTCATTGCCACTGGTAAAACCAATATGCACCGCAGGACACCAAAAACCAGGATGGTACCACATAACTTTGGCTAGAAACCAAACCATTTTGGTTTGTTAATAAAACATGTTTTCCTAAATCAAAACTACAAGCCTTAATCCACGTTTGTTTTGTAGTTCTGAAAGGTGGATTCACTTGACCCCGACAATGTGACAATTTAGTCACTATTTGTATATCTTTAACTGAATTTAATTTTCTCACAAAACCCATTTCTTTGAAAATATGTTTAGCATCAAATAAAGATTAAATACTCATATAAAAATGTTCTAAAATGTTTTGAGTTTTAGTGGTATTATTTTCCAATAAAAGAAATCAAACAATAATTCTCCCAAAAGCAAACCCAAAGCTTATTAAACACTAAATCCAAACAGTCACATTAGTTCTACAGAAAACAAAACCAGTACCAATTCTCCCAAAACAAAATCATTTTCTAGTCCAACAGCACTTATAATGTCTCCACAGGAAATGGTGATCAGCTTGTTCAATGTACAACTTGTTTTGCCATCTTTTCAGTGAAGCAGGCATCTAGCTGCTCATTGACCAAAACAGATACCATCAACTAATTAGTTTCAGATTTCATTGCACCGGAAGAAAGTTTTTATTCTATGAAAAGAAATTTTATTACAGAAATACAAACAATATGAAGATCATGCAACACAGAGAGAAGAAGGCTCTAGAAAGGAGTCGAAGAGCACCTACTATATGAGTATTTGTACAGTAGAATACATCATTGATGAGCATAACAAGCTCCTCATATTAGAACTTTGTCCCATGCTGAAGATACAAATCAAGCTCACTAGTAAGTGAAGTGGGACAATCTGAATCTCAAGTCCAGATGATTTCAATGCTAACCTTTCTGAATATGCAACAATTAGTCACTAAGCCCAAACAATGAAACAATTCCCATCGCACTACTCAGTCTAACAGACAGAAATACCAAATAGATGACGATAAGGCCTACACCAAGCATCTTGTTAGGGCGCATGTCATTTTTGGGAAGAACAACGAGGGCCCACAGAAGACCAAACATGAGGAAACATATGGTGTAAAACAAACTTCTGTCCCGTGGAAGTATGAAAGAAGAAGGTTTGTCTGACCAGGCACCAAGGAATAATGAGATTCCTAATCCAATAAGTGTATTGAACATGGGACCTGCATAGCATCCAGATAAAGCAATCTGCACACCATCTCCACCATTCATCGCCAAAGCAACATTTGAGACCAGATCACCCATTGAATTGCCCCAAGCCAAAACAGTGAGCCCAAGAATCGAGGGATTAACCCCCAGTACAACACCCAATCCAACCAGCAGCGCCACCAATTCATTCGCAATCATATAAAACCAAACGATACTCATAATAAAACCCCCCAAAACCCATGGAAGCAAAAACATCTGTGGTGGACGGTCAGCTCTTGTATGCTTGTATGCAAGTATACCCAATGTGCAACCAACAGAAATGCCAAGAACTATAGCAACACTTCTGCCTAGGTAACTCACATTATCCTGAGTATTCCATAAAGCTGCAAGAAGAAAAGGAGCTAAAGTAGCACTGCCTACAGCGTATGGTTTTGACCAAGTTTCTTCCTCAACTAATGGAATGGTTAATCGTCTTGGCACAGTCAATGGCAACTCTAGAAGTGAGCAGAGCTGAGAGCAGGAAAATGATGGGCTCTTGACTTCTACACCCTCGTCAATCCAACCCCACAAAGGCCTTTCCCCATCATGCACCCTCAATGACTGATTAGAATATATTGCCACATTGGATGCCCACATCCACTGAGGCAAGGAACCATGTGACTGTATGCTATTGTCCTCTGTCTCAACGTCAAGCAAAGAGCTATAAACAGAATCCTCCTCCTGAGTCCCTTCAGAAAATATACTTCCTCTTACAGGAAGCAAAGGGGTAACAACATCCAATCTCAATCTTCGCGCATGCTTCCTCAAAATCTCATTAGCAGCAACAACAAACGCATAAACAACATATATCAATACAAATGCGATAGTTGCTACCACACTAACTTCACCAACAATCAAGATCAATAATAGTGACATCAGCGTTACAATGAAAAAGACAATATCCCTAATAAAGCATTTTTTGTCAACCTGAACATCCTGATCAGCTACACAAAGAGAAACAGCACCCACAACAATGCAAGTAACAAACACAGCCCCACCTAAAACACTGTTAAGCCCAACATCACCAGCACCACTTCCTACAAACGCAGCAATACTCGCGAATACATCCGGAGCACCATTACCAAGCGGGAGCAAAACAACTCCAGCAACTGTAGGAGATAGCTTCAACAAGCTAGCCAGTTTCTCCAACGAACCACAAAAGTAATCAGCTGCAGTGTTACCCAAAAGATAGAACAATGCAGCAAGCCAGACACCAAATACTGCAAACGCCCACGCACTTCCATTACAACCACAGTAATAGAACTTAAGGTAATCAAAGAACCCTCCAGACGAGCAATCCGGGTGAACTTTCAAGAAGTCACAACTACTTTTAAACCCCACATGATCAAACAATCCTGCACATAACTGAGGCTTTTTTACCACCAAATCATCAGCATCCGACCCGTTTACTTCTAACATCCCTCGACGAACCACTCGTGTATGGGAAGAATAACCATCAAATCTACTACTTGGGTGCCACTGACTAGAAACTAAAGATGACTTCTTTAAAATTAAATTGCTCACAATATCTTCACGGTTGTAGAACATAAACATAAGGACTAGGGAACACACAAGATTGAACACCCCACGAAGTCGTGGACTTTTTCTAATGAGAAACCCATCAGATTTCTCCATTTGTCAACAAAAATTTCAAATTACCCAAGAACCATAATCCCTCAGTTTCAATTAAAAACTACTGAAACTCAGCAAAACGCATCGAAAACCCAAGAACCATAATCCTCAGTTTTCAATTAAAAACTACTGAAACTCACCAAAACACATCGAAAAGTCTTGGAATTTCGTACAAGACAAGAACAAAAATAGCTCAAAAGCAGAAATGGGTACTTACCAGATTGATGGGGTTTGAAATTCGAAGCTGTTAGAGGTTTGAGGAAGTTATGGGGTCATGAAAATCTTTGATCTTTCTGCGAAGCTTCCCGCAAAGGATCCTTTCACAAAAATCTCAATGTTACCTTTGGATGGTATTGGTAAACGTACAATTTCAAGATTATTTTTTTTCTCTAGAAACTAATTTGTATTAGTTGGTAGTAATAATTTATTATGAAGATTGAATTTTAAAAAAAGGGATGCCTTCTGTTTTTTCAAATAATAACAAATTGTATGACTAAATAATATTTGTCAAAGTTTTTTTCTAAAATCATTGTTATGACTCAAATCTAATATACATCATTATATTATCTAAGTTAGCAGAAAATATTATTATACTATCCAAAAAAAAACAAGAATCATCATTCAATATATTTTTGTTAAGAAACTGATTGAACCAATAAAAAAAATTAATTTGGTCATGTTTTAGTCACGACGAGAAGATCAAAGTTACCTAAAAAGAATAAGGATATGAATAGGAAATGAATCTTTCATTTTCAGAATTTAAATTATGTGTGTTGTTAGTTTATATGTTTTTTGCATCATCAAGTAAATTGACCTGCAACAATATACAAGTCTTGAAATATTTATACAGTAGATTCCGATGGTTAGAAAAATTATGTAAAAAAATTCATTCTAAAAATATTATGCCCAACTATTTAGAGATTTTCTTTAAAAAAATATTTAGTACGTATGTACGTTATATACAATGCAATTCACATTTTATAAAATGTACAGAAATGCTAGAAATTTAGTGAAATTACGTAGGTGTTTAGTTATGAAGATACAAAATACTCTATTACTTTATTTGAAATTTTTGAAGTTAGAGTTGTATTTGACCATACTTATTACAGAGAATATTTAGAATTTTAATATATTTTGTCTAAATATGATTTAAACCCTCAATTTCTAAAAATTAGAAAAATCACCCAACTTGACTAGCTTAACCATGTGTACATATATTTATTCGACTTGGCACATTTTTTTGTTGGTGGTGTGACTTTCTTAAAAAAATAGACATAAGGATGAATCTTGCAACTTTTTGGATAATGCAAGGATGTTTTTTGTTCACTTATATAACACAATGATGTATTTTAGGTTTAAGTCATATTTCAGGGATGATTTTAACCAAAAACTTTATCGAGAAAAGATAATTATTTTTTTATTTTATACTCAACATTAATTGAGCTGAGAAAAAAAGGCATAAAACGATTTCACGAATGTGATTTATGTGTAAGTTTTGGTCTCTTCCTATTTATTATTAAAATTACGTTATTACCCCTTCCGTTTAATTTTATTAGTCTACTATTTTTAAAATATATTTATTTCTTTTATTTATTACTTTTATCATATCGAGAAAAGATAAAAAAAAAAATAATCATTTTATACTCAACATTAATTGAGCTGAGAAAAAAGGCATAAAACGATTTCACGAATGTGATTTATGTGTAAGTTTGGTCTCTTCCTACTTTATTATTAAATTACGTTATTACCCCTTCCGTTTAATTTTATTTCTTTACTATTTTTTAAATTTATTCATTTCTTTTATTTATTACTTTTATCTTATCTAGAAAAGATAAAACAAAAAATTCATTTTATTGTCAAGCATAAAACGCATTCAACAAATGCGATTTATGTGTAAGTTTCAGTCTCTTTCCATTTATTGTTGAAATTACGTTTTTACCCCTTCCGTTTAATTTTGGCAAAAGTACTCATTGCCCCCTGAACTTGAAGCTTTTTATACGGTGTACACCTAAACTAAATTCCGTTTTAATTACCCCCCCGAACTTGTTTATTCCTCCGTCGCGTACACCTTTTTCGTTCACCTGCTCCTATTGTGACTACATGTGCGCGACAGCTGGCAAAAGTGGTGATGTGAATTTCCACCTGGATAAATAATAGCCACCTAGATAAATTAATATTGCAAAAATTAAATTTTTTAAATTTAAAATTCATTGTTTAAAAGCTATTTTTGAATAAGGGCTGATTTCGCGGAACTCCTTCTGGATTTGGGTTTTTCTAGACGTGAAGTTGGTCGATTAAATTTCAAATCTGTCTGAAATTCTTACCAAGTAAGTTTTAATCTTTGTTTCCTTTACTTTTCATTTACATTTTGCCCTAATTTTCGTTTAAAATATGCTAAATATTAAAATTCATCGTTTAAAAGTTATTTTTGAATAAGGGCTGATTTCGCGGAACTCCTTGAATTTCAAATTTGTCGGAAATTCTTACCAAATAAGTGTTAATGAGTACTTTTTCCTTTAATTTTATTTGTCTAATATTTTTAAAATATATTTATTACTTTTATCATATGAAAGATAATTCTTTTTTTCATTTTATAATCAACATTAATTGAGCCGAGAAAGAAAGACATAAAACGCATTCAACGAATGCAATTTGTGTGTAAGTTTCGGTCTCTTACCATTTATTGTTGAAATTACGTTACTACCCCTTCTGTTTAATTTTATTTGTTTAATATTTTTAAAATATAGTTATTTCTTTTATCATATCGAGAAAAGATAATTATTTTTTCATTTTATACTCAACATTAATTGAGCTGAAAAAGAAAGGCATAAAACGCGTTCAACGAATGCGATTTATGTGTAAGTTTCAGACTCATCCCATTTATTGTTGAAATTACGTTATTATCCCTTCCGTTTAATTTTATTTGTTTACTATTTTCTATATATATTCATTTCTTTTATTTATTACTTTTATCATATCGAGAAAAGATAATTATTTTTTTCCATTTTATACTCAATATTAATAGAACTGAGAAAAAAAGACATAAAATGCATCAACGAATGTGATTTATGTGTAAGTTTCGATCTTTTCCCATTTATTGTTGAAATTACGTATTTACTCCTTCCATATAATTTTATTAGTCCAATATTTTTATTTTTATTTTATTTATTTTATTTATTATTTTTATCATATCGAGAGAAAAAATCATTTTATTCTCAACATTAATTGAGTTGAGAAAGAAAGGCATCAAACGCATTCAACAAATGCGATTTATGTGAAAGTTTCGATCTCTTCCCATTTATTGTTGAAATTACATTATTATCCCTTCCGTTTGATTTTATTTGTCCAATATTTTTAAAATATATTTATTTCTTTTATTTATTACTTTTATCATATCGAGAAAAGATAATTATTTTTTTAGTTTTATACTCAACACTAATTGAGCTGAGAAAGAAGGACATAAAACGCATTCAACGAATGCGATTTATGCGTAAGTTTCGGTCTCTTCCCATTTATTGTTGAAATTACGTTATTACCCCTTCCGTTTACTTTTATTTTTTTACTATTTTCTAAATATATTTATTTCTTTAATTTATTACTTTTTATCATATCGAGAAAAGATAATTATTTTTTAGTTTTATACTCAACACTAATTGAGCTGAGAAAGAAGGACATAAAACGCATTCAACGAATGCGATTTATGTGTAAATTTCGGTCTCTTCCCATTTAATTTTATTAGTCCAATATTTTTTAAATATATTTATTACTTTTATTATATCGAGAAAAGATAATTATTTTTTTATTTTATACTCAACATTAATTGAGCTGAGAAAGAAAGGCATAAAACGTATTCAACGAATGCGATTTATGTGTAAGTTTCGATCTCTTCTCATTTATTGTTAAAATTACGTTGTTACCCCTTTCATTTAATTATATTTGTCTACTTTATTGAAATATATTTATATCTTTTATTTATTACTTTTATCATATCGAGAAAATAATAATTATTCTTTTATTTTATACTCAAAGTCTCTTCCCATTTATTGTTGAAATTACTTTATTACCCCTTCCGTTTAATTTTATTAGTCTACTATTTTAAACATTTTTATTTCTTTTATTTATTACTTTTATCATATCGAGAAAATATAATTATTTTTTCGTAATGCGATTTATGTGTAAATTTCAGTGTCTTCCCATTTATTGTTGAAATTACGTTACTACCCCTTCCGTTTAATCCTATTTGTCTATTATTTTTTAAATACATTTATTACTTTTATCATATCAAGAAAATATAATTATTTTTTCATTTTATACTCAACATTAATTGAGCTGAGAAAGAAAGACATAAAACGTATTCAACGAATGCAATTTATGTGTAAGTTTCAATCTCTTCTATTTATTGTTGAAATTACATTAATACCCCTTCCGTTTAATTATATTAGTCTACAATTTTTTAAATATATTTATTTCTTTAATTTATTACTTTTATCATATCGAGAAAAAATAATTATTTTTTCATTTAATTCTCAACATTAATTGCGCTGAGAAAGAAAGACATAAAATGCATTCAACGAATGCGATTTATGTGTAAGTTTAAGTCTCTTTCCATTTATTGTTGAAATTACATTATTACCCCTTTTGTTTAACTTTATTGGTCTATTATTTTTTAAATATATTTATTTATTTCTTTTATTTATTACTTTTATCATATTGGGAAAAAATAATTATTTTTTCATTTTATACTCAACATTAATTGAGTTGACAAAGAAAGCCATAAAGCGCTTTCAATGAATGCGATTTATGTGTAAGTTTCGGTCTCTTTCCGTTTATTGTTGAAATTATGTTATTACCCCTTCCGTTTAATTTTATTTGTTTACTATTTTAAAAAAAGGTAGAATTTAACATATATATACAATATAATTTTTCGACAAAGTGTATCTAATATGACTTTAGTTACGCCAGTGTGCACATATTTAGATGATTATGGGATTACCAAAAAACTTCATTATTATATGTTTGTGTAATGTTTTTTCCTATTGAGGCTCAATTTAATTTAATCAGAAGTTTTGCCTGACAGATAGTGTAACTCCAATTGATTTCTCGAGCTTGGTAGTTCCTCGAAAATAATGACCTATCTGGTGCTCTTTGTAAACTAGTAGCCAGTTCACATAAGATATATCAGATCTGCTGTTATATATTCTCATCAGCTTTACTTTTTGGTCATATCTGCTTCATTTTGCAGCACACTTGTAATTTGCAAAGAGAACTTAGTTTATGACTGGTAATTGGTGGATTTAACTTGGTGTATGCATTTTTCTCCAAGCACACGTTCTTATATGTCACTAACTAGTCTGTTTATATGTGTCTTTTTTGGTTTTAAGAAGATAGTATTGGAATCTATACATGAGTAACCAGAGTGTGTGTATAGTGAATTGTGCTCTTTCCTTTCCAAACTCAAAAAGTTTTCTTCCCCCCTAGGTCTTCTATCTTGTTTATAGTGCTGGGAATATATTTTTTCATTTTTCCCTTGGTAGAAGCTACGTGATTTGAAGTTGGATGGTGGTCCTGAAGGCAACAACATTTGTAGGTTGACCATGCCAAGAAGTAAGAAATGTAGTGTGACAATGCTAATTGCGCACTAATGTTATGTGCAAAATCAGGTGCCTTTTTACTAGAGCTAACCTGTAAAGAAAGATGTTTAGGATGAGAGAGTATTCTCTAACTCATTGAATTTTAAGGGGATTATACCTAAATCGTTTGCCTGTCCTATCTTTCACTAGAATTTTACAAGGTAAAGAGCTAGATGAGTTGTTTGTGTTTGAGGATTTGTACCTTAGAGCTTAGGTTTCTTCTTACCCTTTTTTTCTTGATGATATTACTTTTATCATATCGAGAAAATATAATTATTTTTTCATTTAATACTCAACATTAATTGAGCTGAGAAAGAAAGGCATAAAACGCATTCAACGAACGCGATTTATGTGTAAGTTTAAGTCTCTTTCCATTTATTGTTGAAATTACGTTATTACCCCTTTTGTTTAACTTTATTGGTCTATTATTTTTTAAATATATTTATTTATTTCTTTTATTTATTACTTTTATCATATTGAGAAAAAATAATTATTTTTTCATTTTATACTCAACATTAATTGAGTTGACAAAGAAAGCCATAAAGCGCTTTCAATGAATGCGATTTATGTGTAAGTTTCGGTCTCTTTCCGTTTATTGTTGAAATTATGTTATTACCCCTTCCGTTTAATTTTATTTGTTTACTATTTTAAAAAAAGGTAGAATTTAACATATATATATACAATATAATTTTTCGACAAAGTGTATCTAATATGACCGTAGTTACGCCAGTGTGCACATATTTAGATGATAAATGAAATCTAGAATCAACTATTAAGAACTCTGATGGGATAACTAGAATACATATGATTAATGTTTAATCAAAAAAATTGAATTTAAGTTTTAAAAATGACAATAATTTTTTCTAGTAGAAATTAAAGATCTATCGTTGTCATTTTTTTAAGATTAAATTAGTTTATCTTATTTATTTATTTATTTTATATTAAAAAGATTTTGAATTTGAATTTTGCGTGACAAGACCCGATGACATATCTTGTGATTAAACTAATCTATCGCCATCATTTTTCTGTGTTGACAAAATCTCCTCACTCGGTTCTATCTCTCTTTAATTTTTTTAATTTTTGTTTCTAATGTAGAAATCTTTGGTGTCAACAAAAGGAAACATTATTATTAGAAAATAAAAGTTAACGCGTTGAATTAAATTTATTGACAAATAAGTTACAAAATTTAGAGCAATACTCTGTCTGTTCCTTTTTCAAAAGCCTTTTTCTTATTTTTATTTTAATAATAACTGTATTTTTAATTGATATTTATATTCTTTCGTTTCAATTTATTTGTTCTATTTTACTTTAACACAATTTAAAAAATAAATAGTACTATCCTTTTTGAATCTTTTAATATAAAAACTAAAGATATACAAAATAATACTAAAATGTTTTCAATCTTACGTAGCAGCAAAGTAAAGAATTTGACTAGCGATGAACAAATTTTCTTCTAAGTTATGTTAAGAAGGTATAAAATTAAATATATATATATTTTTAATAGATAACACATCTAACATCTATACACCATATAAATTTCGGCGAAGCATATGTACGCATTATCCTTTGCCTAAAATAGTTTCACCTATGATCTTGTAATTTTAAATATATCATATGAAAAATTATAATTAATTTTTTTTTATGAAAAAAAAAAGTAAAATAAATAAATTGAATGGAATGATTTGTTTTATTTTATTTCATTTGAGACAAGTCAAAAGGCATTTATTCCCAAAATTTAACAAGAAGAATAAGGAGATGTAAGAAAAATATCCAAAAACCAATCTTTGGAAATCTTGAATTACCCAATTTCTGTCGGAATTTTCGCTCAGATTTCCATTTGAATTCCAACCCATTTCAGACAATCTCAAGTACCCTTTACTGTATTTTTTTTTTCTTGTGTGGGGATATATATATAATAGAGGGGTACCCTATCTTCCAGATTTGTTCATTGACTGGTAAGAAAATTGCTTTTTTCTTTATCCGATTTCTTGGGGTTTTTCCCTTTTCATCTGGTAGTGTAAACATGATATATTTACTTTTATAATCCTGATTGTTTAAGAATGTTTGTGATGGGTGTAATTGATTGTGGATAAATTTTGGTTTGTTGGTAGGAAGAATTTGGGGCAAGGGTGATTATTTTCCCTCTTTTTGGTTAGCTTAGGTTCAACTATCAAGAAATCACCTAGCTTTTTCTTCCTTTGCTGAGATTTGGACCTGGTTGATGAGCCACACTCATGGTTATGGGTGTTTGATTAAACAATTTTTTGTATGATTTGTGTTTGACCCGTCTTAGCACGAAAAACTCGATATAAGAATTTTTCTTGTCCATATAATCTGTGAATCCTGAGAAAAAAGATTGTAGCTTTAACCATTGGATGAATATTACTGAAAGGAACTTTCTTGAAGAAAAGTATTTATTGTTCTCTTTCATTTTGTCAAGCAGGAAGAATAAATTTACCTCACGGATCGGCAGAAATAAGCTCTTCTAACTCAGACGATTCGACATTCAAGCAGATTCAAAGGTGAAACCTTTTTGTCTCAACACAGCCACCTTAATTGTTAAGACAAAGTTCATTGTTTCAGGATGGATCTTTTAGATTTATTACAATTTTGAGAACTGTAACTCAAAGATCAGTTTGCAATTTAGTTTGTGAGCTTGACATGGCTATTTGGTTAATGTTTTTTGTTCTGCAGATATGCAGAGTCAGTTGATGTGCAGTGGGTGCAGGACAATGCTTCTTTATCCCAGAGGAGCTTCTAATGTCTGCTGTGCAGTGTGCAATGCACTCACCCCTGTCCCACCACCTGGTATCTGTGCTTTTCTTGATTCTGATGTTGTTATAAGAACAGTTTTTTTTCAAATTTGTGTGGCTGTTGTTTGGATTAAGGCCCCCTTCCATGTTGATGATAAGTGTTGTTGCTAGAAGATTGTTGTTAGGAAGGAAAATTAGTGTACTTAAACATTTTGAGTATATCTAATAGTAATGCTATGCTTGATGGTGACATGGTAAATAATGCCATACGGAGGGCTAGGTTTTGGGGAGGCTTAGTGTATAGATTTGTTGGGATTGAGATGTAGTTATTGTTGTTGTTGTTTTGCCTTGACATGGATTGAAGTGTAGTTGTCGTTGTGTTCTGTTACTCGAAGGTGTTGCTTAAATTGTGACCTTTCTCAGGAATGGAAATGGCTCAATTGATATGTGGAGGTTGTCGTACATTACTTATGCATCCACGTGGAGCGAACAGTGTGAGATGCTCCTGCTGTCATACGGTGAACCTTGTCCCAGGTACAGTTTATAACTTCCCTTTCCTTGATTTCAGAGACTAATGTTTGTCTGGTTATGAAAATCTAGTGTCTCTCTGCTGGAATGCAATGTTTCCTTCATTTGAGTATAATATGAATCTAGCTTTTGATACTATCCACTTAAGCTTGAGCTTCAGTTGTTTTCATTTATCATATGAGATCTTTTTCCTACATACTCATCAAAAGTTTATCATATGAGATCTCAAATTGAGATATCGGCATTTTTATTCTTGTATTACATGAAAAAAATCTGTTGGAAGAGTTACATTACTTTGATGATCTAACTATGTAGTACATAAGTGAACATTTCGGTATGATTGTGTTTTTAGTTGAACTAAGTTATGACTTATGAGTTTAGAGTGTGGTCTGGTCCCAGCTGAAATTCACAACTTTCGAGCTCTTCAATCTTTTGCCTTGGGGGAAGGGAGCTGTATAAATTTATGTCTTTGTCAGACTTAGTGGCATATGCTTATGGGATCACCAAAAAACTTCATTATTGTATGTTTGTGTAATGTTTTTTCATATTGAGGCTCAATTTAATCAGAAGTTTTGCCTGACAGGTAGGTGTAACTCCAATTGATTTCTCTTGAGTTTGGTAGTTCCTCGAAAATAATTACCTGATCTGGTGCTCTTTGTAAACTAGTAGCCAGTTCACATAAGATATATCTGATCTGCTGTTATATCTTCTCATCAGCTTTACTTTTTGGTCATATCTGCTTCATTTTGCAGCACACTTGTAATTTGCGAAGAGAACTTAGTTTATGACTGGTAATTGGTGGATATAACTTGGTGTATGCATTTTTCTCCAAGCACACTTCTTATATGTCACGGACTAGTCTGTTTATATGTCTTTTGTGGTTTTAAGTAAATATTACTGGAATCTATACATGAGTAATCAGAGTGGTTGTATAGTGAATTGTGCTCTTTCCTTTCCAAACTCAAAATTTTCTTTTCCCCTAGGTCTTCTATCTTGTTTATAGTGCTGGGAATATTTTTTTTCATTTTTCCCTTGGTCAGAAGCTACGTGATTTAAAGTTGGATGGTGGTCCTGAAGGCAACAACATTTGTAGGTCGACCATACCAAGAAGTAAGAAATGTAGTGTGACAATTCTAATTGGGCACTAATGTTATGTGCAAAATCAGGTGCCTTTTTACTAGAGCTAAGCTGTAAAGAAAGATGTTTAAGATGAGATAGTATTCTCTAACGCATTGAATTTTAAGGGGATTATTCCTAAATCGTTTGCCTTTTCTATCTTTCACTAGAATTTTATAAGGTAAAGAGCTAGATGAGTTGTTTGTGTTTGAGGATTTGTACCTTAGATAGAGCTTAGGTTTCTTGTTACCCTGTTTTTCTTCTGCCATTTTTGTCTCGAAGAACTCTCTGGATGACATATAATTGTGCTGTCAATCTTCAGGTCCTAACCAGTTTGCTCATGTCTACTGCGGGAACTGCCGTATGATGCTGATGTATCCATGTGGAGCTCCATCGGTTAAATGTGCAGTATGCCATTATATTACCAATGTTAATGTGAGTACGATGATTCATTTTTCTTTTTGATCTTTGGTTAAAATTTTAGCTGATGCTTCGTCCATATAGTTAAAGAAGTAAAATAACAAAGAGGAATGAATTTTAAAATTGTGCTTTTGGTAATGAGAATTCTATTTAGTGAGTAGTATAATATTTACTTACCTTGTTAGGATCTGAGAATAACCAACCACCATATTGACGTAGTTTAATCACAATTTAAAGTGAGAATATATATTACTTAACTGTAAATAAGTGATAAAATGGGTGAATGAAAGACGTGTCTTGCATGTTTTGGTTGGTGTAAACACCAAGTGTGGGTAAATTTTTTTATTTTGTTGCTTTAGGGTGATGCAAATCAATTAAAATCACAATATTAAACCTTTTATGTAAATAGTAAGATTTATTGAGATTAGGATGATCGGAATTGAAGGAGATAAGAAGGGAATAATTAACACAGTAAACATGTAGTTGTTGTCTTGTTGATGCTTCAAAATAGCCAATTCTTGAGTCATTCAAACTCAGGGAGATTGGTTGGGTTTGTCTCTGTTTAGGCTGCTCTTGTCTGGTTCTTCCTTCTCCACTTATAGTCTGAACCTATAGGAATCAGTAGATTATAGAGATTAACCTTGCTACATATCATGGATTATAAAGCAAGTAGATTAAGTTGAAAATCTTCGACACATTTTGAGGACTTCAAATAAAGCAAAGTGTAGAGTGGTTTAATCCTTGTGGAAGTTTAATGGAGAAGCTTATGTTGGAAGGGAAGTTGATCTTGAGCTTGTGATATCAGCATCATCAGCCCACTTAAATGCAAACTTATTTTGAGCATTTTGTTGCAAATTTTAGAAGTTATTGATATCACAGATTGTGGCAAAAAAAGGGGTAAGTGGCAGAGTAAGGAAGCAAAATCAAGTCTTTTTGGTGACTAGTCGATTGCTTAGGCTATTTGCATACATACCTGATTACAACAAGAATATGCCCAGTGTAATCCCACAAGTGGGATCTGGGAAAGGTGGTGTATACGCAGCCTTACCCCTACATTCCAAAGGTAGAGAGGTGGTTTTCGATAGACCTTGACTCAAGTAAAGCATATCAAAATCAGTAAGAAAAGAAAATGCAGTAGTGAAGAAGCTATGTAGAAAATAATGGAGAAAAGAACAGTAGCAACAACAAATAATATGATAACTAAAACTAAGGAAACAACATGTACTAATAGAATCGAAGAATAAGGGGAAAAGGGTTCAAAACACACCCAAACTATGGGTGAAATTGTTGTTACACATATGAACTTTGCAGGGGTCCTATGACCCCCCAGACTTACTTTTAGTATATTTTTATGGATATTATTTTCTTAGTCAGACTAGAAAGCCACTCAAACTTAAACGCTTACCTACACGCGCATTTACAAAATATCTTAGTCAATGAAAACGTTAGAAAGGGGGGAAAATAGGTTAGCGACTTTTCATCTTCATATTCTCACAGATTCAACTTTAATCACACAAATCTTTTACTTTGAACCAACTGATTCAAAGTTGTTGCTTGCATTTTGGTGGGTGTGTATTTTAGATTTTCGGATTCAACCTTTCCATCAATTGACGATTTCATTGTCTATACAAGTCTTATTCAAATCCAATTTTACCTCTTCCATAGCCAACCCTAATTTTATACGGAAAAATCGGCCAAGAAATTAGAAGCCCTAAACACGAATATAGACAAAAAAATTTAAAAAAATAATAATCAAAGCTGACCTCTTCAATCCTCTTCAACGATTTTGAGCTTTCAAAGTGGGAAATGTGTCTTTGATGGAGGTTTTAGTGAAGAACAACGGCTACATTGGAATATTTAATGAAAAAAATAAAAATATAAGTCATAAGTTGATTGCTACGTGGTGAATAAATATAGGTTACAGTAATTTTAAGTCCATCCTCACGCGCCTCTTGTACGTTCGTCTACTTGTTGGTCTGACCAAGCAAATAATACCCATAAAAATATACTAAAAGTAAGTCTGGGGGGTCATAGGACCCCCGCAAAGTTCATATGTGTAACAACAATTTCGCCCATAGTTTGGGTGTGTTTTGAACCATTTTCCCAAGAATAAGATAGTAGGAGAGTTGTAATAATAATAATATTGACAAGGGAGACTAGACAACATGCGTACATGAATATGATAAGGAATTTCAGTTTTCATGTGTTTATATGCATCTTTTTGCAGGCAGGAGATGGAAGAGCCCATGCATCTTTGAACCCTCCTAACGGCACTGCTACACCTGCTTCAGGATCCTCTTCAACTGTGAGTTCATAAGTCTGCCGCATGTTCCTTTCTTACTTACTAGTTTCTAATTTGACTAAAATTGATTTCTGAAATGTGGTCATATCTGCTTTAGGCCAAGGCTCGTTCACAAAATCAAACTGTTGTCGTCCAAAACCCAATGTCTGTCGATGAGAGTGGCAAGTTGGTAAGTTTTCCGTCATGATTAACCTCCTTTCTATTTATATTTATTGGCTTCTTCACTCCCAAGTTATCCACCTTATCATTAACAATACCATTTTACATTTCTAGGTGAGCAATGTAGTTGTTGGTGTAACGACAACATCATAGCTTGTCAGCTAAACTTGCTGTTCGCGGACAACAATTGAGAGTTTTGCTCGCAACAATTGGAAAGATGAGTATAAAGACAGCCGCTGCATATAAATATGGTAGTGTTTAGTGTTAATACTACAACCATACCCCTGTTTTTTTGTAACATTTTGAATTATGATTGTGGGGTGATTGAAGCTACAGCAAGTGTGGTGACTATTTGGAGTCTGTAATTGATAACTACGCGTTAGATTTGTGGCGTGAATATGCCCATAGTCATAAGTGAAGAATGTTATTATGTACCTTATATGCCATATTATTGTATATGACCATATACCATGAACCTTACTGCCTTCATGTGTTGCTTTAAAAGGCGTATTCATGATCTAGAGACTAGAGTTAGTGGGCTTTGAATGAGTGCGGTTTTATTAGATGTAAGCATCTTTTCCCTTGTGCATGTGTAATGGCACCTGCAGACTTTTCTTGGATTTGTCTCCAATTAATATGAATATGATATGGTTTTCTTTGGGAGAAATCTCACTTCATAAAAATCGTAAGAGGGCAAGAAATCTCATTTCCTTATTTCCCTCTGCCCTCTCGAAAGTAGTCAAACAAAAATAGTTGAAATACGAGAATGAAAAGGAGGGGGTGGGGGAGTGGTAATCTTTCTTTTTTAAAATTCCCTCCTCCCCCCTATACCTGTCTCCTTTTAGTCCCAACTACTTTGCCCTTTGGTATCTTCTTCAAGTTGAAAACTTGTGTAAGTTACTAAAAAAATATATATAATAGTATAATTTTGTTGAACAACAAACGTAATATGGTAAAATATTTCTCACAAGTTCAAGTGTAACTTGATTTTGATATCAATTTTCCTTTCATACTCACCTAACATATATACCTGGTGGGTGAGTTAGACTTTTTATCAAGCAGATTCAATACGAAGAAGTAAACACACGAAGTAGGAGTTTAACATTTACTTTATATACATAAAAAATAATAATTTAATCAATTATAAACAGTGTAATTTTTCATTGAATGAGGTTTGGACGAACCCCTTATTCCTATCTGGCTCTGCCACTGCATATATCTACTTGAAGATTATGTCTTAACTTGTTGCATACTTCATACAAAAGTCTCCCATTTTCCCACCAACTGATTAACCTAATTTGATGACAAAAAAAGGGCTAATTGCTCTTTCTATATAAACTAATAAACTGTCAGTAGGATGATAAACAAAACATATATACAAAATGGCTCAAGAAGGAAATGGACAAAAAACAGATGTGGCTAAGCCTAAGGACTACTGTAATTGGGTGATGCCATTGTTGAGGTTTTTGGCATTTGGTGCAACAATTTCAGCAACATTAGTTATGGCACTTAACAACCAAAAGAAAACTTTTGTTGTTGCCACTATGGGTACCACTCCTATTCAAGCTACTCTCAATGCTAAGTTCCAGCACACTCCAGCTTTTGTGTAAGCCCTTTCTACTAATTATCTTCTTTTTTATATATATAATTGTGGTGTCCAAGTAAGTTTGCACGTATCTTGATTAATCTTATGAGGTACTTTGCTATTTTCCACTAGCATAAGTATCGAGCAACTTTGTCCATTAAGATTTGGACAGATGATAAGGAATGATCAATACCAGGTCATCATATTACTAGAAACAAAGGTTTTTTTCCGCCACGAATTCAGTGAATAGATTGTGTTGTAGAACCTTATTTTCCTATTGATTTCTCATTGAATCAGCTCGTTGAAAAATGCATGGTGGAAAACAGATTCTCGCTGAAATAGTGGGAAATTTCCTAATTTTTCCATATGAAAACATTACTTACTCCGTCTCATATTAGTTGATCATTTTACTAAATATAGTTGTCCTGTATTAGTTGTCATCTTACTAAATCTAGAAAGCATTACTCAAATTTTTCCTATATTACCCTTGCAATTACTTCTTTTTGAAAGTGTTCACATTTGTTTGTAAAATTCCCAAGAGGTTTTTGTAAGGGGTGAATTAGTAAAATTATCTTCTTATTTATGATTTATTAATATACTTGTAAAAAGGAAAGTGATCAACTAATATGAGACGGAAGGAACAATGGCGAATTTAGAGGAAAAAAATAGGGCACCGGCACCCGTGGTCTCTTCGTAAAATTAGATATTTTATGTATATATTTTCTAAAATTTGTATAATATTATATTCTGGCACCCATACTACAAGAAGTCTAAATGGTCCACGTGGTTAACTGTTGAGCTTTTGACCTTGAGGATTAAGGATCAATTTCCACTTCAATACATTTTACTTGGTGCACCCATGTTCAAAAAATCTTAGATTCGCCTCTGAGAGGGAATACTATTTTTTCTTTCTCATCGATTCAGTCAATTATCTATGAAAATAGCCATTGTAGTAGTGTCAAGATTCAGTCAGATGTACTGAAGTAATTATGTCCACTAGGACACATCATTGGGTGCGTGCAGAGAGAGAGGGCTATCTTTCTAATTCTCTAATCATATAAAATATGGAAAATGGGTAATACATGCCTTTACGTTTGTTATTTGTCTTATATATGTGCTTCATTAATCTATCGATTAAAAAAAAACGTTTAACGTTATCTTTTTTCTCAAATATACCCTTAAAACAATTTTGTTGTGGATGCAGGTTTTTTGTTATAGCAAACGGACTATGCAGTCTCCATAACCTCCTCATGCTAGCATTTTGTTTTATTGGAAGCAAATATGACTACAAGGGACTACGATTATATGTAATTGGAATCCTAGACATGGTACTTAATTAATCAATTATTTAATTACTGACTCTAATATATTTTTTAATTCTTCAATTAATGGATTAATATTATTAATCTCTTGTATGATAGATAAATGTGGCACTAATCTCTGGTGGAGCAACCTCAGCAGCTTTTATGGGACAACTTGGTAGAGATGGAAATTCTCATGCAAGATGGAATAAAATTTGTGATAAATTTTATACATTTTGTAGCCATGGTGAAGGAGCTATTATTGCTTCTTTTATTGGTTTGCTCTTAATGATAATTACTACTGCCATTAATATAATTAAGCTTAAAAACGTCAAGAATTATGGCAATAATTGTGCCATTAATATTCCTTAATCAAGAAACTCCTAATTGTCATTTCATAAAAGAAAAAAAAAGTTGTATGGTTTTCGAGTGTTGTATTGTACCTAATTCTCTTAATGTAATGTTCATTTTAATGAAATTTTCATACTGGCTTTAATGCATTAATTTACCCCCCACCCCACCCATGTATATAAGTTTAATTTATGAGATTAACTTTTCTCCATTGACAGTGGACAACAAAATTACACCGTCGGTTTATTTTTAGAAATATACTATAGCTATAACATACAAATATGATTTTTGTATTTGACATATGTGAAAGTTGCTCATCCTTTAATATGTTCACATATTATTAATATTTAAATAAAAATAATAAGAAAAGTATTATATGGTAACTTAAACTCTAAATTAATTATAGGAGTTTGTTTAGGATTCTTATTGGTTGTCAAAAATAAGAAGGATTCTTTCACCAACTTTTCTTGTCCTCGTTATTTTCACCTCGTTCTTCATCAACACCATTGAAGCAATTTGAGACCATCATCAAATAACTTTTTACTCCTTTCTTTCTTTAAATTTTTTTTTAGACTAATTAATCTTATAAAATAATTATTCATATCTTATTAAGTGTTCTTTTCAACATCAAAAACTAATTTGAGACAATCATCAAATAACTTTTTACTCCTTTTTTTCTTTTAAAAAAAATTAGACTAATTAATCTTATAAAATAATTATTCATATCTTATTAAGTGTTCTCATCAAAAAATTTTGGATTGATGCTTCTATTGCTTCAGACTATATTTTCTCTTCTTAGTTCATTCAATCAACAATACAAAAATTAATTTAAAACAAACTTTGATTCATATACTATCATATGTACTCCAATTTATTTAAATAATACTTAAAGTTGATAGTATCAAAATATTTGAACGTTCTTTCAAAAAAAAAATTGTTTTAAAAAATAAAAAATGTAAAGAAAAAGAGAAGCTGAAAAATCATAAATCTTTAAATGTAAAAATATAATAATTAAATTAAAAGAAATTATATTTCTAAAAAGGAATTGACAGTGTAATTTTGTTGTCCACTGTCAGTGAAGAGAAGTTAATCTCTTAATTTATATTATCGATACGTTAAAGAAATTCTTACGTTATGATGTTTCTTAAAAATGTTATATCTCTAATAAAAAGGAAAATTTAGAGAAAAATAATTTTTGATATTATTCATCGATCATCATACAATTTGTTATCTCGTCCTTTCTCCAAAATTACACATCGTCAAAATAAATTATAAATAAAATTAAACAAAACATAAAATGTCCTGGAGTAGTTAGAGGTTTGGGCTAACTATTTTTCGAGTAATTTACATGAACTATCCATAAGAAATAATATTTTTTAGAAAAATATTAAATTACTAACTTATTTATTAAAATTTAAATTAATAAAAAATATTTTTTAATACTTTTTTTCTCATTTGCAAATGAGAAAAAAATCATATCTAAAATATAACTCTATTTTTTATTGTAACAGTTTTTAGAAAAATTGACTTGCTAATAATGATATAAAAAATTAAAATATCAAAATTAAGCTTAAATTTTATTTATTGTAGTATTTTTCTTCTTCAATTGGAATGAACTTCTTCTTTAGAATATAATGTCAGTGTATTAAATACATCATATAAGTATTAGAAAGAACTTAATTTTTTAAAAAGGAGTTAATCAATCCATATACCATGAGGGTATCATATCTTTTAAGAAATGTATTACTCTCAATGATACTCTTCGAATATATAAATATATGTCATGTGGCTGAGTTCTTTTTGAAGAATGAATCAGTCCTTTATGATATCTTCTTGTTAGTATATATAATATATCAAATGAGGCAGTCATTTTTGATACTTTGTCGGTATACGATGTATACCTTATAGGTATCATAAAGAATTGAGTTATGAAATTTGTGATACCATGTCAGTTTATGATATATACTAGGTATAAGAATATGATACGTCATAAAGGAATCATGAGTAGTATATCCTAAACAAATGAACCAATCGCCTATGATAGTTTGTTAGTATACGTTATATACTTCATTGGTATCATATTATACTACCAACAATATACCAGAATTGCTATTGATTTGATATGCCATTTGCTAAAATCAACTAGTTTTTTGATAGTTGATATAGAAAAACAAATGGTACTTTATAAGTTATTGTTGTTAATATAGAATAAAATAGATTAGTTAAAAGGTGTGTATAATTAAATTATGAAAAAATAAAAAAATAAAAAATCAGAAAAAAAAAGAAGGAAAAAATGAAAGAAGAAAACAAGAGAAAAATTCGGTAATAATACTGACATCATGTTAACGTCACGTTGATGTAATGTGAACGTCATGTCGCGCTAAAAAATATTAGAGATGGGCAGTTAAACAATTACTTTGGATGAATCAAAGTAAATGAATTGACTAAAATAGTTATTTTGCATTGAAAAAACAGTTATGAACAGAACCTCTTTTTCTTTTGGTCAAATGTTCGAGCTAATTGTTTACACTTTTAAGTGTCTTTTACGAGGTAGAGTTATTATTTTTTTTTCGCTTTTTAATTCTAGAAAAAAAATAACTTTTAGTCGAAGAAAGAAAATTTCATGAAAAATATTGCACAAAGGTGTAACCGTTCTCATTCAACATGTCAATGCGTATTATTTCTCAAGTCTTAAATATTACATAGTTGTTTGATAGCTGGTTAGAAGCTATATTATTCATGTAGTAAATCATGCATAAGTAAAAAATATGTTTAGTTGAAGTCAACAAATTTAATATAGTGTATGGTTTGCAATTCAGAAATCTCTCATAATTAATAAATATATTAGTTATGAGGAAATTTATACATTATTTTGTGCAAGCTAAAATATAAAACATCGAATATATAAATGATTAAATTATATATAACTAATTTTTGCATAAAATATTTTTCTTATAACTAATTTTTATATTACTGACTAATACTTATATAATTCTGATAACCTATCAAATGGATTAAAATTGGCTCTATTTTTATTATAATAAATAAATATTGTCAACTTTTGTGATGTCAAATTAACACCATGGTACTCACTTTTTAATTTTTTGACTGACAACATTGTGCTTAAAATAGCTTCATTTTAAACTTGAATGTTAAGAAGGTTTTACTTGTATAGACGATATTTTACAATAATTTAGAAGTAAAAAATAATGCTTCAACTTTTAACATTGACAGATACCTTCTATGTCCAAAATTGAATGTTTTAGTTTTTTTTTAAATATTGGATATTAGTTTGGGTCATGAATTGTTTATGTGGATTGACTGAATTTGTTTAAGAGATAATATGAAAAAAAAAAAAAGTTACCTGGAATTCTAAAGAAAGCTACTCTACAAAAATAACAAAAGTGGAAACACATGCAAAGTTTTTCGATCACTAACTTTTTTAATTAACTCCGGTCATATATATATATATGATTGTTCATGTAGACTGATTGAATTCTTTTGAAGAGATAATATCACAAAAAAGTTACTTAGAAATTCTAAAGAAAGTTACTATACAAAATAAAATTAAAAATGAAAACACGTGCAAAGTTTTTCTATCAGTAACTTTTCTAATTAACTCTTCTAATTAACTCTGCTCTTATATATATATATATATTCTATTAGAAGAGTAAAAGAAAGTGAAGAAAACAATTTCTCTTTTACTAAAATAGAAACACACAACAACAATACAACATCTAGTTCGTGAAATTAGAGTTTGTTTCAAAGAAATTCAAAGTGGATTTGGGTTGATTCATTTGATAGCAAGATCAATGATTTTGCTGTAATTTTAAGGTACACAATTCATTGTTTTTATTCTTTGTCCATTCTTACAATTATAAAAAAAATTTAAAAAGAAAACCTAATAAGAGATTTGAATATCAAAATAATTTCTAAAAAGCACTACTGTGCAAAGATACAAAAGTGAACACGTGTTTTTTTTATCAGAAGTTTTTCTAACTAAATCTGTTCTTATATATATCTTCTCTGTTAGAAGAGCAAAGAGATTTCTTCTTTTGCATCTCTTTGCTTAACAAAAACACACAATAACACTAGAACATTTAGTTTGTGAAATTAGAGCTTTGTTTCTAAGAGAATCAAAGCAGATTTGGATCGATTCTTTTGATAGTAAGATCAACAATTTTGTTACGACTTTAAGGTACACATTCATCACTTTTATTCATTGTTTATTCTTACACCTATTGAAAATAATTTAAAAAATAATATGAAATTTGACTATCAAAATAATTCCTAAAGAAAACTATCACACAAAAATAAAAAAGGAAAAACGGGAAATGTTTTTCAATTGATAGTTTTTTTAGTTAAGTTCGCTCTTATATATATACCTCCATCAGAAGAGAAAAACAGGATAAAGGAGATAATTTCTTCGTTTGCGAAATAGAAACACACAGTAACACAATTCTCATATTTCTCCTTTTGTTTTCAAGAGATTCAATAGATTTGTGGCGATTCTTTTGCTAGAAAGATCAACGATTTTCAATACGACTCTAAGGTACACAATTCGTTATCCTTGTTCCTTTGTTTGTCCTTACACTTATTAAAAAAAATTATCGCACAAAGATAAAAAAGTGAAAACGTGCAAAAAAAAATGATTGATAGTTTTTCTAGTTAAGTCCGCTCGTAAGTCTTATCGTTTTCATTAGAAGAGAATAGGAGGGTGAAAAAGAAAAATTCTTCTTTTGCTTAACATAAACACATAATAACATCAAGATATCTAGTTTATTGAATTAAAGCTTTATTTTCAAGAGATTCAAACAGATTCAAAGCAATCATTTTGATAGCAAAATCAACATACGATATCTGTGTCGATTTTAAGATATACAATTCATTATTCTTACTCCTTATTTATTTTTATACTTATATATATTAAAAAAAAACTAATACTAAATTTCCTAAAATCAACTAGTTTTTTGATAGTTGATATAGAAAAAAAATGGTACTATAAGTTATTTTTTGTTAATATAGAATATAAAAGAATAAAACATATTAGTTAAAAGGTGTGTATAATTAAATTATGAAAAAAGATCAGAAAAGGAGGAAAAAATGAAAGAAGAAAATAAGAGGAGAATTTCTACAACAATAATGGCATCATGTTGACGTCACATCATATTAACGTCACGTTGATGTCATGTGAACACCATACAAATGTCACGCTAAAAAACATTTACAAAAATGAATCGACAAAGATAATTATTTTGCATTGCAAAACATTTACAAAAAAGAACCTCCTTTTCTTTTGGTCAAATATTCGAGCTAATTGTTTCAACTTTTAAGTGTCTTTTACGAGGTGAAATTATCGTTTTTTTCGCTTTTTAATTCTAGAAAAAAACAACTTTTAGTCAGAGAAAAAAAAATTCACAAAAGATATTGCACAAAAATGTAACCGTTCCCATTCAACGTGTGAATGCGCATTATTTCTCAAATCTTAAATATTACATAATCATTTCATAGCTGGTTAGAAGTTATATTATTTGTGTAGTAAATCATGCATAAGTAAAAATATATTTAAGTTGAAGTCAACAAATTTAATATAGTGTTTAATTTGCAATTCAAAAATCTCACATAATTAATAAATATATTAGTTATAAAGAAATTTATACATTATTTTGTGCAAGATAAAATATAGAACATCTAATATATGAATAATTAAATTATATTTAACTAATTTCTATATAAAATAATATCTAAATTTTCTTATAACTATTTTTTATATTACTAATATTTACATAATTCTGACTATCTATCAAATGGTTTAAAATTGGCTCTATTTTTTTTTTATTATAATAAATAAATATTGGCAAGTTTCTGTGATGTCAAATTAACACCATGGTACTCACTTTTTTATTTTTCGACAGACTAACATAGTACCTAAATTTAATTCTAGAAAAGAAAATAAAACAAAGCAGAAATAGAAGAAGTACTAGCCCTTGCACTTTAAATGGATTATAGAAGTGCCACGTCATCAGAATCAAGTTCCAAAAAGTGGGACCACTGGGAATAGTACTTTATTGGGCCCTACCTGGTACTGACCCATTGGTTAATTCTTGTCACAAACCGTGTGCGTACGTGGGTTCACTTCCAATACTTAAAATTTATGGTTGGAAGTTTCTATTAATTTGAATTTGTATCGTATATAATTAATTAGAAAAATGTTATTTATAATGATCTTTTTTGCTTAAAATGGCTTCATTTAAAACTTAAATGTTAAGGTGATACTTCGTATATATATTTTACAATAATTTAGAAGTAAAAAATAATGCTTCAACTTTTAATATTAAAATATACCTTCTATGTCCAAAATTAAATGTTTTAATTTATTTTTTATATTGGATATTAATTTGGGTCATAAATTGTTCATGTAGATTGATTGAATTCGTTTGAAGAGGTAATATTTAAAAAAAGTTACCTAGGAATTCTAAAAAAAAAGTTATTGTACAAAAATAAAAAAGTGAAAACACGTGCAAAGTTTTTCGATGGGTAACTTTCTAATTAACTCCGCTCTTATATATATAAAATTGTTCAAGTGGACTGATTGAATTCGTTTGAAGAGATAATATCAAAAAACGTTACCTAGGAATTCTAAAAAAAGCTATTGTACAAAAAGAAAGTGAAAACACGTGCAAAGTTTTTCGATCAATAACTTTTCTAATTAACTCCGCTATTATATATATATATATAATGGCTAGAAAATTTGGCCAGAAATTTAAAAAGTCTATAATATCCTTTTTATTTAAAAATAAACTGATATGTTTTTCATTTTTTAATTAAAATGTATTAAAGTTAAAAGGGTAAAAATGTTCAAAAGGTAAATAACATATTTATTTTACCATCCTGGCCAAATTCTCTTTTACTAAAATAGAAACACACAATAACAATACAACATTTAGTTTGTAAACTCAGAGTTTGTTTCTAAGAGATTCAAAGTGGATTTGGGTTGATTCATTTGATAGCAAGATCAATGATTTTAACTGTAATTTTAAGGTATACAATTCATTATTTTTATTCTTTGTTTATAAAAATATATATTTTTTAAAAGAAAACCTAATAAGAGATTTGAATATCAAAATAATTTCTAAAAAAAACTACCGTGCAAAGATTCAAAAGTGAAAATGTGTTCTTTAATCGATAGTTTTTCTAATTAAGTCTGCTCTTATATATATCTTGTCTATTCGAAGAGCAAAAGAGGGTGAAGAAGAACTTTTTCTTCTTTTGCTAAACATAAAACACAATAACACTAGGACATCTAGTTTGTGAAATCAGAGCTTTTTTTCTAAGATAATCAAAGCAAATTTGGGGCGATTCTTTTAATAGTAAGATCAACAATTTTGTTACGATTTTAAGATACACAATTCATCATTTTTATTCCTTTTTTATTCTTACACCTGTTAAAATAATTAAAAAATAATATGAAATTTGACTATCAAAATAATTCCTAAAGAAAACTACCGCACAAAGATAAAAAAGGAAAAATGTGAAATATTTCTTGATTGATAGTTTTTCTAGTTAAGTGGCTCTTATATATATATATATATATATATATATATATCTCCGTTAGAAGAGACAAACAGGGTAAAGGAGAAGCGTGCGATGTTTCTCTTGATAATTTTTCTAGTTAAGTCCGCTCTTATATATATACCTCCATTAAAGAGAAAAACAGAGTGAAGGAGAAAATTTCTACTTTTGCGAAACTGAAACACACCGTAACACAATTCTCATATCTCTCCTTTTGTTTTCAATAGATTCAATAGATTTGTGGCGATCCTTTTGCTAGAAAGATCAATGATTTCTGGTGCAATTCTAAGGTACACAATTCGTCATCCTTGTTTGCCCTTACACTTATGAAAAAAACTAACATAAAACTAATTCCTAAAAAAAATTATCGCACAAAAGATAAAAAAAAAATGAAAACGTGCAAAAATAATAATTGATCGATAGTTTTTCTAGTTAAGTCCGTTCTTAAGTCTTATCTTTTTCATTAGAAGAGAAAAGGAGGGTGAAGAAGAAAAATTCTTCTTTTGCTAAACATAAACACATAATAACATCAAGACGTCTAATTTATGAAATTAAAACTTTATTTCTAAGAGATTCAAATAAATTTGAGGAGATTTTTTTTATAGAAAAATCAACTATTTCAATTTCGATCTTAAGATATATAATCGATTATTCTTACTCCTTATTTATCTTTATACTTATAAAAATAATTTAAAAAAATATTAATTTGAGATTTGACTATTAAAATAATTCATTATAATCATTTTGACAACTTTTATCAAGCTTGACTGAAAAGGTAATGAAATCTATTCAAAGAAAATTGTCACGGTCAAATGCTACTTGTCTTTGGCTCTTTGCAGCAAAAAGATGTTCATCTAATAGGAATGTTTTGTTCTAACTTCTCAAAAATACTATTTAAAATATTTATTGAAGAGTTAAATTATTTAAAATAAAGTTATTGTTAATTCTAATTTGATGAATACATCTTTTAATATTTATTTCAATGTATAAGACTACACTGGATATGTTCTTATTGTTATTGTACATTTTTTATAAAGTTAATCTTACCTTAAAAAAATAATCAAATTTTCTTTTATATATACATTTAGAGAAGTTAGTTTTTTGAGCCTTTACTTCAAAGCTGAACAACTTTTGTTTTTTTTTTGTAAATACTTTTTTCACACTAAAAACGACAATAATAGACCTAATGTAGTTTGTAAAGTGAAGTTTGAGAGGATATAATGCACGGTGTGCGCACGCACACCTTACCTTAATGTAGAGGTAGAATTGTTATTTTTGATAAATCATTGATTCAAGAAAAACAATCCAAAACAGTCTAGAAAAAGAATAAACAGAAGCAAAAGTAATAGAAATATATATATATATATATATTTAGAGAAGTTAGTTTTTTGAGCTTTTACTTCAAAGCTGAACAACTTTTGTTTTTTTCGTAAATACTTTTTTCACATTAAAAACGACGATAATAGACTTAGTGTAGTTTCATAAAGTGAAGATTGAGGAGGATATAAAGCATGGGGTACGCACGCACACCTTACTTTTACTGTAGAGGTAGAATTGTTATTTTTGAAAGACCATCGATTCAAGAAAAACAATCCAAAACAGTCTAGAAAAAGGATAAACAGAAGCAAAAGTAATTGAATAGTTTTTTGAGCTTTTACTTCAAAGCTGAACAATTTTGTCTTTTTCGTAAATACCTTTTTCACATTAAAAACAACAATAGTAGACTTAATGTAGGTTTATAAATGTGAAGTTTGAGGAGGATATAATGCACAGTATACACACACACACCTTACCTTTACTGTAGAGGTAGAATTGTTATTTTTTATAGACAATTGATTCAAGAAAAACAATCCAAAACAATCTAGAAAGAGGATAAAGAGAAGCAAAATAATAGAAATAAACAAAATAAGAGTAGCAACAGTACTGCGACTACTAGTACAAATAAAAATTAAGACAACACACTATTACCAACTAACCTCCTATCCTATTCTCCCCTCTTCACAATCTCTTATTTAAGATCATTTCTTCGATAAGTTAAAACTAGCGCCACATATTTTTAATATGAAGTTTGACCAAAGAATAGAAAATTAAATAAAAAAGAAAAAGAAATGGAATTTTTCCGCAGAAGTTTAGCCATTCACTTCTCAACGCACAATTTCTCTTTCTATGACTCACAAAAACAGAAACACGTTTTTAATAGTCTCTCTCTTTCAAGATCCAAATTACTCGTTTCTTTTTGTATATATTTTCTCATTCAAATATTATAATTTTTTTTATTAAATTACATTATTTAAATAAAATAATCTCAGATACTTTCTTGAACTGATGATATAGTTTATATTCTATCATTATTTTTATTTAAGTAACAATATATTTCCGTTTCCAAACAAAACAAGAAATATAGTTGCTTCTTACTGTAAAATAATATTTTCCCAATTAAAGTATAAGTAGGATAGACATTTATTAATTACTATATACTATAAACTATAAAAACTTCTGGTTTTAAAGTTAAATATGAAAAAAAAAGTCAAATACTCAATATTTTATTAACTCTATTAGAGGAATTAAGGAACTGTTATTTTTGAGGTAATTTTATTTTTATTTTTTTGTTATTCTTTTCTTCAGTCTGGGGCTTTCTTGTTATGTAATGTACATCACGTAGTATGTGTTTAGTAGAAAAAACCATGAAGATATATATATTTATATATAAAATTGGTGTCTTTTTGGGGATTTCTTGATTTTATTGTAAATCTTTTTTTTTGTTTAATTTAATTGAATTTGTTGAGTCTTTCCTATTCATATTCTTTTTTTGGGTAATTTTGTAACTATTCCTTAAATTTACCCAGTTTTCCAAGATTTGATTTTTATCTATTGATTTTATCTCCTTAATAGGATTTAAGTAAAAAAGATTTGATTTTTTTCTTCTTTTTTTTGTTTGTTTGGAATTTAATTGGTGAAATTTGAGGTCTGAATAATTTGTTCTTGATTCTGTGAGTACAAGAATTTGCTTACGTGAATCATTGATTACAGAGAAGGTTTAATTTGGTATATAATTGCTTCTCTGTTTTTTTTTTTTTAATTTTGGGGTTTTCTGTTTATATATTTCTTCTCTGTTTATAGTTTTTTTCTGCAGTTTGAATGATTAATGCATATTTATATTCAAGAATTCTGTCATAATGAATTTTGACTGAAATTGTTGTCTTTGCAGGTTTGGTTAATTTAGGGTTGAATTGGATTAAATCAGTGATTAGAGTTTCAGTTAGCTGAATTTCTTTATGATCTTGGAGGTATAAAGCTTCAATCTTTTTTATTTAATCTGTGTTATTGCATTGTCTAATTGTCTCCATTTTGTTAATGCATTGTAATATTTGTGATTTAATTTGGTTCTTATCCCTTTTCCTGAAGTTTCCACAGAAAAGTTCTGTTTTTTTGTGGTGGGGGTGGGGGCGGGGTCAGGGGCGGAGTTCGGTAGGGCCGAGGGGGTTCGGCGGAAAATTTCACAGTTTATTCATGGTTAATTTTAATTTTTATGTATGATAAAATTTTTGTTTTTTATGTAGATGTTTGAACCCTCTTTTGGCTTCTTCGTATAGGGGTTCTTCCATAGTGAAGCAAATGATCTAGTCAATCATTCTGCTACCGATTATCCAAGTTTAGTATTTTGTGAGTTCCTAGGTTGTATCGAATGACTCCATTGAGAGTAAAGATATGTTCGATATGTAAGTGGTATAGTCACAACCTATAAGGCATGCACCATTGACACCTTACTACTTTCTAAGCTTTCTCTCGTCTGGCCAATCTAGTATTGCCATATAAGAAAACTGCCTGTATGGGTAGAATATCTTTGCTTCTTTTGCAAACTGTATGTTGATGCATTTTGTGTCCTCTGAAGAATTTACTCGAGTTTATGGATTCTACCCTCAACAATCCCGATTAGGTCCACTTAGAATTAATGGTTTTGATGCAACGGTTTTGCCTGTCTATTCCAAGTCCCTTCCCTAGGAACTCGAGGGCGGTGAGAGATTGCGAGTAGCTTAGTCAGAATTAGTTCATTAATCTTATTCGGCGCAGGAGGTGTAATCACTAATTAATGTAGCTAAACTGCACAAAGGTCTAAAGATTTGTATGATTGATTTGGAGGATTCAGAATTCACTTCTAAATGCATTGAGAGCATAGAATTTCCATTCTATAAGTCCGTGTTTCCATTGACTATTAAATCACCATTAAATTTTGAAAATACCTGGTCAATACATTGATGTAAAGAGAACGGACAGGGTGGCGCACGGCTAAGGCACGCTACCTGCACGGCCAAGCATATTCCCTAAAAATGCAATATGAGAAATTTTCAGTATCTTGAATTAAGGGAAATGTAAATAATAGTTCATGCATTGAATAAAGTTGTTTTCTGTTCCACTACCTGTTTATTTAAGTCGGTGGTAATCCTTGGAAGATTCTCGTAAAATGGTCATTTATATCAATTTGCCTTCCGTTTTTTCTTACCTTGTCGTTTTTCTGTGTTGGCAGTTGAAAATTGTTATCTGTATCATCAATACAAATTTCTGAAATCCAGAAACTGTGGATTTGTCATCTTCAGAGCTAGGCCTTCATAACTGAAGAGAGAGCGCACCAGTTCAATAAGCATCGATCATTTCTAAGATACCTGACAAGGTAAAGGTTATATTTTGTCCTTCAGGCATAAAATTAGGGGTATTTGTGCTCCAGGAGCATGAATGTTTGAAGCTTGACTTTTGATTTATAACTTGTTTATGTGTTTTTGATTGATTTTGAATAGTTACTTTCTTTCCCATATCTATCTTGTTTTTACGTTATGTAGCTTTAGTGTCTTTAATTTTTGAAACTATCTCGAGATATTGTTTTAAAAACAATTCCTGCCTTGAAATGTTGATAGATTTATAAAGGCCTTTATTGGCTATTACATTATTACAAAATTTTAATATAATTGGGTGCTAGGCATATTTAGGAAGATCACTATTAAATTTCGAAAATACTTGGTCGACACATTGATATAAAGAGCATGCACAGGGTAGACCCACACGGCCAATGCACCAACCCTGCACGGCTAGGCGTATTACCCCCGTGGCGCACGACCAATGCACCTACCCTGCACGGAATATTCCCGGAAAACCATATTGCATTTTGGGAATTTTTCGGGATCTTGAATTACTAAAGGGAAATGTAAATAATGGTTAATTCTTAGAATAAAGTTGTTTTCTGTTCCACTAACCACATATTTAAGTCAATTGTAATCCTTGGAAATTTCTCGTCAAATGGTCATTTATATCAATTTGCCTTCCATTCTTAAATAACTTGTTGTTTTCTTCATTGGCCGTTGAAAATTGTTATCTATCATCAATACAAATTTCTGAAATCCAGAAACTGTAGGTTTGTCATCTTCAGGGCAAGGCCTTTATAACTGAAGAGAGCACAGTTCAATAAGCATCACTCAATTCAAAGATACCTGACAAAGTGAAGGTTATACTATCCTTCAGGCATAAAATTAGGTTTTGTGCTTCGGAGTGCAATCTGAAAAAGGAGCATGAAGGTTTGAAACTCGACTTTTGATTTTCAATTTGTTTATGTATTTTGATTGATTTTGAAAAGCGTTAATTTCTTTCCTGTATCTATCTTCTTCTTGGATATATCATGTCGCCTTTACCCTATATGTGTAGTTTAGATCTGTACTTGTTTAGATCTCGGATTATGTGATTGAGTGGTTTGTAAAGAAATGCAAAAGGAAAAAAAAAGAATTGGATATCTCGAGGACTAATTAAACTGCACGTAAGTAAAAAACAATAATTTTGGGATGTAAGATGGCCCTAAACGCTTCGTCAGGATTGGCTCTTGAACTAGTGAGGGTGTTGAAGATTCCTACATCGGATATAAAAGGGATTAGTGGTCTTTTTATATGATTTGGGTTGAGTTAGGGCCAAGATCCATTTTCATGGTATCAGAGCAGGACCAATCTCAATTCATTAGTTCAAAAAATAAGGTAAAAGTCGACGGACTCCGTCTGTTTTTCAATAAAAAAAAAATTAATTTTAATTTTTTAAATAAAACCAACAGATGTCCGTTCGTTTATTTTCCGCCCAAAACCGACGGAGTGCCTTGACTTTTATAAAAAAAAATTACAAAAATTGAGGGAATGTCGATTTTTAAGTGCAAAATTGCAGTTGAGGAGTATAAATTATAAACAATAGAAGTATGTCATCAAAGAGCATGTGTGGTGTAGTGGTAAAATTGTTCCAATATATATATATATATTTCCGATCAGTCATTTTAAAAATAAAATAAATTATATTGATTTTTAATTTAAGAAACCAATGGATGTCCTCGATTAAAAATCAAGTTGAGAAATTGCAGGAGTCAAGTCCGTCAGTTTTTGACCTGTTTTTTGTAGTGATTCTTGTTTCTCGATGTTAGGCCCCATATTAAATTGTCCACACTCCAGATGTCCAAGCCCTGGGCGTGGGGGGTGTTGAAGAGTCCCACATAGGATGAAAAAGGGATGGGTGGTCTCTTAAACCGACCCACCATTTCCCGACATAGTCAAGTCCGTCAGTTTTTGACCTGTTTTTTGTAGTGATTCTTGTTTCTCGATGTTAGGCCCCATATTAATTTGTCCACACTCCAGATGTGCAAGTCCTGTGCGTGGGGGGTGTTGAAGAGTCCAACATAGGATGAAAAAGGGATGGGTCGTCTCTTTACATAGCTTAGGTAGTCCTCACCTCTTGAGCTAACTTTTGAGATTGAGTTGGACCCAAAATCCATTTCTTTAACATGGTATCAGAGCGGTATCAGAGCATGACCCGTCTCAATTCTTGTTTTCTGATGTTGGGCCCCCATATTAAATTACCCATGCTTCAGATTCCCAGTTTTGGTTGTGACGGGGTGTTGAAAAGTCCCACATCTGATGAACAAGGGATGGGTGATCTCTTTATATGACTTGGGAAATCCTCACCTCTTGAGCTAGTTTTTGGGTTGAGTTAGGCCCAAGATCCATTTCGTTAATAAACTGTATTTCTCCTAAAACTTTTCAGTGCTTTGTCATATCTTGCAATGCTCAAATGCATAGCTGGTTGTCTGTTGCTTGTAGTAGTTCGTAGCTATATTTTATTAAGATTTTCTAGCAAGATTCAAATTTTGATGTTCATCAGTCTGCTGAATTTTCTTTTATCGATAAAAGGGAAAAGTGACAATTCCTTTGTACTAACTGCCCGCTGTTCATTCCAACAGATCCTTATATCTGAAAGAGTTAGATCTGTTGAGCAATTCCTTGTCTGATTAGAAAATCATCCTGAGTGAAGATAATGCCCGCTGTTCATGTTTTCTTGTTCTTTTGATCCCTCAACTTGGGTGGAACTTATGATAAGAACTGAAACCATGTGATTAGTCCCTTCAGAAGACGGGGGAGGGGGGGGGTCCGTACTTAGT
>NW_006239075.1:944966-971379 GCF_000226075.1 Solanum tuberosum | reverse complement strand
GGGGGGGGGGGGGGGGGGGGGTCCGTACTTAGTTACTGGTGCAGATTAGGGAAGATCTTTGAAAAGGTCTCCCCTCCCAGCAAGCATAACCGGTATTAACTGATAAGAGGTTGTGTGATCAAATGATATCCCAGAAAGTGATGAATTGAGTGAACGTCATCGCAGCAAAAAGAAATTAAGGATACATACCCATACGTTACAAAAGGTTCCACCTTTTGCAGAATTTCCATTATTCTTTTGTTTGCCTTTACAAAGACCCCGTCACCGTTATCTCATGAATATTTTGGGCTGGGTGTCTGACTGATAACATGTACACTGGTACATCCATTATTATTCTTTTGCTCTCGTCCTACACAGTTTTATGCTGTATTCCGTACTGGCAAGATCTTACATGCTTCAAGGCATAGCTAAAGAAATTTTAAACAATTTATTTTTTAATGCTTTTTGACTAAAAGAAAATTTCGCTAGTAGAAATCACATTTGATTCTGCAGAAGAATTCATTTCAAGACTGAATTCATTCATCTGATTCAAATTTAATTCTTTTGCCTTCTCTTGCAGGGACATCCTTCTAGACAGGCTCCAAAAGGTGAAAATCACATTGAGAGTTCAGGAAGCCCTCGTAGGCGGAAGGTAGAAATGACACATCCATAAGTCCTTTTCAATTTGGTGTTCATCATTGCGTAGCTTGCAGAAATATGATTAGTAATGTACTGTGTGTAAAAACGTTCCCATTCTCCACATTTGATGTTGTAGGCTGCATATTTGTGTATGTGTTCTCATTTCTTGACATCTGCTGGATGTTGATAATTCACTTGGATAATTAACTCATCAATTTAGTTTAATTTCTAACCTCTATTTTAAGCATGATTCCGTTGCTGTCTAATGCATTTTTCCCTGAGGAGGGCGGGGGTGGGGATTGGGGAGTGGGGTGGGTAAGTGTTAAGTTTTCAATAGCCTATTTCACCCTTATCCCTGGCAGTCATATGATCTCTCTCTCTCTCTCTCTCTCTCTCTCTCATAAATAGATCTTTCTTGTTCTGGAACAGGAATCAGCAATATGGAGTCCTGGTGAAGCGCGTAGGCCCATCTTACAGGAAGCTCCTGTGTACTATCCAAATGATGAGGTAATCGTCACGTTAAAAGAGTTATTATATTCCCTTTTGATCGCATAAAGCCAGTGGTTAAGCTCATCCTGTGGTTAAATTATAGGAGTTCAAAGATCCACTTGGTTATATTGCAAGCATTCGCCACAACGCACAGCAATATGGCATATGCAGGATTGTACCACCTGCATCTTGGAGTCCACTCTGTCCACTTAGAGAGAAGAATGTGTGGGAATGTGCAAAGTTCTCGACTCGAATCCAGCAAGTTGATTTACTTCAGAATAGGGAGCCCATGAAAAAGAAAAAAACTAGGAAGAGGAAAAATCGATCGCACTCAAAGACGGGTTCAACAAGGAGACAACCCAGATCTCTAGGTTCTGAATCAAATACTAATTCAGACAGTAGTGATGACAAGTTTGGGTTTCAGTCAGGGTCTGACTTCACATTTGCGGAATTTCAGACATTTGCCAAAGATTTTAAAGAGTTATATTTTAGGATGAAGGATACTGAGGTTTGGAAACCCTCCATTGAAGAAATTGAAGGTGAGTATTGGCGCATCGTTGAGAATCCAACAGATGAAGTTGAGGTAAGGGAATCTAGTTTGATATTTACTTTGTCTTTTGAGATATCTATTACATGCTCACTAGTTGGATAAGACTAAAATTTTGGCCTTCATCTGATGAATAGGTGTTATATGGAGCTGATCTGGAAACTGGAGTATTTGGCAGTGGATTCCCTCTAGAATCTTCATCTCCAAAAGCTAGTACTTTAGATCAGTATGCGACTTCTGGTTGGAACTTAAACAACTTACCACGCCTGCCATGTTCTGTATTGTGCTTTGAGGAAAGCAATATCTCAGGAGTTCTGGTCCCATGGCTGTATATTGGAATGTGCTTCTCATCATTTTGTTGGGTATGTCATGAAAACTTTTTTGTTTAAGCATTCAGCTTAATCTTAATATATAGTTGACCAATTGAACTTATCGAAGATAGCAAACTCTGTGCATTTATGAGTTCTTCCTTTGTTGCATCCTATACATATAAACCTGAATAGTATTGATCCTTTGTCTCCAAGTATTTACTGTTACTGACGACTGTTTTTTGAGGGAACATTTTGTGTCATAGGTCTATCTTTCTTTTTCCCCCTTTCTTTCTCTTTCTTTTCTTGGTTTCTTTCATTATTATTAGATCAAGTTATTTGCTTTATATTCGCTATATACTTATTTCCTTTTATCTGATTTCTTAAAGCATGTTGAGGACCACCATCTTTATTCTCTGAATTATATGCATTGGGGTGAGCCAAAGATTTGGTATGGAGTGCCAGGAAGTCATGCTGCAGCCCTGGAGGATGCAATGAGAAAGCATTTGCCAGATCTGTTTGAGGAACAACCTGATTTGCTTCACGAACTAGTAAGTATACAAGTTAAATCTTGATCAAGCACTAGTCATCCTTATTGTATTTGAGAAATAATCACATCTACATATAGTGTTTTATAGGTTCTAGTCAACTAAATCGGGCAATGATGAGCTGTGCAAGCTCCTTTTTCTGTTCATCAACCTCATCTAGTTACGAGTTACTGTTTTCAACTTACAAGTCCCTTTTCCTTATCAATAAACTTCACCTAATTTCCAAGTCTGCTCATCAACTTACAGATGTGAATATTGTAACATAATGTTTGGCTCATCACATGTGAAACACCTGACATTCTATTCTGACAATTTTTAACTGTAAATCGTACCAATTGCCATCAAGATTCTTTTCTTGTGTTAATCCTTCTTCCCTTCAGTTCTCTAATCTATTTCCAGTGCATTGGCACATTTCTTGATTGTTTGAGTGGTATAATTTGGGCTCGTGCTCCTGACAAACTTATTATTCTCTCTTTCAGGTGACTCAGTTGTCTCCTTCAGTTTTGAAGTCAGAGGGTGTACCAGTGTACCGCGCTGTTCAGAGCGCAGGGGAGTTTGTGCTCACATTCCCAAGAGCATATCATTCTGGATTTAACTGTGGGTTCAACTGCGCAGAGGCTGTTAATCTAGGCCCTGTTGATTGGTTAGAGCATGGACTAACTGCTGTGGAGCTCTACAGTAAACAATGTCGTAAAACCTCGCTTTCACATGATAAGTTGCTTATAGGAGCAGCTAGTGAAGCTATCCGAGCACTGTGGGAGCTCTCAGCTGTTAAGAATATTAACAGTATAAACTTGAGATGGAGAAGTTTCTGTGGGAAGGACGGCATGCTTACTAGAGCTATTAAGGTAAATTTCTGAGTATGTCTGTCAAAACATATGGTTGTGGATTTAAATTCATCTGTCATTGTGGTTTGACTCCATAGATTAGGTATCTTCACACTTGAGGGATAATTTTACTTGGGTGTTGTAAGGTTCTGGCCTCCTGGTCCAAGTATGTACGGCATAAACTCCCTTATTAGATGTACGGCAAAAATCCCCTTAGATGTACTTTTAGTTTTCATTTAAAATTTTCTGTTTTCCTCCGAGCAAAAAAAATTATACTTTCCATTGTCAGGTACATGTAAACTTGTATTTGAGTTCTTTATCAAAATGAAATTCTGTTTGGGTTGAAGTATAGAATTCACCTCCGCTTTTGTGACTTACCAACAATAACATAGGATAAGAAAGGAGAGGTAGAACTGTGGTAACTGTTTTGTTTATTTTACAAGTAGAATAGTAACTTCAATCACTTCAATGAGATTTTTGGTAATTGTGGGCACATCCCTTAAAAAAACAACACATGTTAGGATATGACCAAGTACTCTCGACTTTAAGAGTGCCATCCTCAAGGAATAAGAACTGACCAGTCAGCAAGGTGTCTGTTACATATTGATTTCTTTTCATAGAATTAAATTCTTAAGGATGTATGCAGATGCAATATAACAAAAATTCATATACTTAGAAGTGAAAAAGAAGCACATATTTTTTTAGTAATTTGTTTTTTTCTTACTTACAGGGAAGAATTGAAATAGAGGAGGAAAGACTGGAGCGTCTTTTACCTCTTGTACAACTTCAGACAATGGACAAAGATTTTGGCTTGAAAGATGAGCAGGAATGCTTTTCTTGCTTTTACGACTTGCATCTCTCTGCAGTTAAATGCCAATGTACCCCGGGACAGTTTTCATGCCTTAAACATTCTAACCTAACGTGTTCCTGTGAACCAGAGAACAAAACTGTTCTCGTCCGTTACAGCAGAGATGAACTTAACACACTGGTACAAGCATTGGAGGGGAAATTGGATGCCATTGAACAATGGACTTCCAAGGATCCTTATAATTTTTCTTTAAATAGGAGGCAGCATAACTCTGTGAAGCAGGATTCAGAGAGGGATGGATTGGAAATGGATCCCTCGATGAAAAATGATAGCTTATCAGGTTTGTTGAGAGAACAAAATCATAATCCAAAGAAGCAGTGCAGCTCATGCTCTGATGATGCGACCACCTCGTATGCTTCGAGTCACAGTAGTGGGAAGAAGTTATTTGGGGTTGATCTTTCCAGGGGTTCTCCTGCTGTTCGACAAAACGGAACATTTGACTCAGAAAAAGATCTCCTGAGCACCAAGGTTTCTGAACAAACGCTTTTGTACCATGTTGACCCTCTAAGTTTAGGGTCAATTGCCTCAGGAAAGCTTTGGTGCAGTAAGCAGGCAATATTCCCCATAGGTTTGTTGAATATATTTTTCATACTAAGAAGACATTTTCATTTGATGCAACATTTTATTCAAATTTCAATGGCCTCACTATATATTTCAATATTGATGCTCTTTAACAGGATTTAGAAGTCGTGTTAAGTTCTTCGATGCCAGCAGTCCCGAGATAACTAGTAGCTATATATGCGAGATCCTGAATGGTGGGCTCATTGGACCTCTATTCAAGGTAAGATGTTATTCATAACTTTGCCCGATAAAATATGTGAGTTGAGAAAAAAATTGGATAATGAGGATAACTGTTATTTTATTCTAGTACTTGGAAGGAAATATGTGAGTTATTTCTCATTATTTTTGCATAGTGGTGTGTGTAAGGAAAAATTCATATTATTTTGTGTGCAGAAGAGGTACATTTACTTTATTTGGCACAGCTAAGAATCTAGCACTTGATCTCCAAAACTTAGTCCACTACTCACCCTTTCTAAGTCTTCTCGTTAATAATTTTTCATGTTTATGAGCTCATAACAAAAGAACCTTTAGGCCTTTTATGCATGAGCTACTTGCAATTGTGCTGCTTTTAAATTTTATTATTGCGGCTGTCGCCTTGCCTTCTGCCTTTTAATTTTTGTTATTGGCCTTGCAAAGGAAGATTGTCTACTTGAATTCTAGTTTTTATGAATTTGCTGGATGCTAATTATTGTCTACTTGGAGTTTCTGATTTCAGGTTAGCTTAGAAGAGTGTCCAGATACGAAGTTTGTGAGCTCATCAGCGCAGAAATGCTGGGAAATGGTCTCGCATAGAGTCTTTGAAGAACTAGCAACGAAGTTAAATCCAGGAAGGCAAGATTTGCCACCATTGCAACCTGACACAGAAAGCATCAACGGTCTCGGAATGTTTGGGTTACTCTCCTCACAGATAGTTCAGGTATACCTATATTATGTTGCTGTGTGCATGATTTTGCTCTTTCAAGTTTGTGATTAACTGGCTTTAGTTTGATCAACGAATAATTTGACATGCGATTTTGGATTAAACAAGGAAAGAATTCATAGTTGGATTTGTACAGTAGAAATGAGCAGGATTAATGCTACATTCCCAGACTAAACGGATCCCACTAAGGACAATAGGCTTCTATCTTGTGATCTTGTAATTGGTATATTAGCGGAATCACCTTATTGCTATCAACTTTAAATTTAGATTCTTATGCACACTTCTTGTTTGAACCTAGGATCAGTTCTTCGATGTTGAGAGGAATCTCTTCTTATGCAGCTTTCTTATTTCTGACTCTTTCAATAAGTAAAACTTCCTTCCAAAGTGAATTATTCCTACATTGTGCTAACTCTGGTGTATACAGTCCATTGAAGCTCTTGATACAAACCGTCAATGTCTGGAGTACTGGAACAACAAGCTAAAACTCAAGGACGAGTGTGTAACTGTCAAAGGGCCTTCAGGTTCATCGGAGAGTACTGTTGACATGGCAAGATCTGCTGTGATGGAAAGAGGTCAGTGTTCGGGAACCAAGGTGGCTACAGAGGAGGAGCATGCTAATTATAGTTCATCTAACACCGAGTTACAGTTAGTACTTAGGAGGCTTCTGAATAAAGCAGATCCAGAAGAACTGAGAATAATGCACAAGATCTTGTGCAGTGGATCAACAAGCCCTGAGTGGAGAATAGCATTTGCAACATTGAGTCAAGAGATCCAGAGGAAAGTGTAAATTTTGGGATCTCTCATTCTTTCGTCTTAGTTAGGCTGTCTTCATCAGCTTAATTCTTTTGAAATATTAACATAAGGAGGAGGGAGGGGGAAGGGGGAAGGGGCAAGGGTTGAGCCGCGTAGGAGATGTTAGTTGCGGTTGCTCATGGTATAGTTTTTGCTTTTGAATAGGCTGCAAAGAACAAATGCATTTTACTTTCTTTTGATATAACTAGAAAAAAAAACGTTTGAGTTAAACTTTAGAGAGAAAAGAAAAGTTTTACGAAAAAATTTCAATTTCCTGAAATAAGTTGTTATGTTGTTAGAAATGTTTCCTTTTCTTTTTCTGCTATAGTTTCGTACTAAAAAAGACCCAATGTTGGTACTCCCAGTGACATGACAACTGATTTCATCTTATTTGGGACTGAGACGTATTTATTATTTTTGGTTTGATCGTCATTCAATACATAAACATTACTTCATGCGGCCTAGCTTGAGTGACAAAAGGTGGAGGATTTGTGACTTAGGTCGCAGGTTTCAAGCCCCACACCATGTGAGCGAAGACCGGTATTTAAGTGGAGAAGGGTAGAGGGGCTGGCCCATTATTCATCGAGTTTATTAAGCTGTGATTGGACCAAAGGGCGACGGATCACAGGCTAATTTCTCGGTTATAAAAAAAATACATAAACATTACTTCACTGGGAAAAGGACGTTCCAGGACTTGGACACACTTGGTTGGAAAAATAGATAGATATCAAGAAGTTTTGGACATATTACTGGACGACCTAAAATAAATATGTAGATTTATCCTTTTTCTTCTCTTGTATCCTATTTTTCGTTGGGAATCCATATATACCTAGCGAAAAATAGTGAAGATTTATATAGGCGATACTTTGCTTTTGTTGGGAGTTGGGACAATATCTTGTTCACGTATATGAATCTTAGATGAGATTAAGTAGAGTGATATGGTTTGCGAAGATTTATATAGCTTACCTAAATTGTTTGGAAATTAAGATTGGAGCGTAGTAATTGTAAATGTTTTTAGTTACATGTTAGTATTGAACTCCAACAAACACACAAGAAGCATATGCAGAAGTTTATAATAATCTAAATTTTCAATAATAAAAACAGAGCGAGGAAGGCAAAAGCTATGACATTGGAATCCGCTTCAAGGTAAGCGTATGGAGAATTTCAGAACATGTATCTGAAGTGTTTCAAATCTCAGTGAGGGCACAATTGAGATAATTTCATCATTCGATCCCAATTTGATTTATCAACACTTCCCGATATAAATCTCATGGTAGGACTCCAAATGGATATAGCACCATTCATCTTTATTATTTTGCAATGTTGAACCGCAAATTCGATCAAATGAAACTCTACTTGCTCGGTCTTTCTGATCCTACCCAGTCAAAAACTCGAGTTTCAAGGATCTATATAGTTAATTTTGATCACAATTTGCTGATGTAAAATATAATATTTCCAGAAAAGATAAAAGGGTATATAATGTTTGAATTGACTAAAAGTTACTGTGCAACGCTAAGTCTCCAATTAGTTACCCTCTGTAACAAATTTCATCCAAGAAACAACCATTAGATCTTTATTTACTTCACTGTTTAAGCTTTCAAATAAACAAATAGAGTTGCATATGCATTATTTCAGGAAAAAACAAAAACAAAATAAAACCAGCACCTCTGTAGAGATTTACACAAGAAAAGGAAGCAAAATTGACAGAAATGCTAATACACTTGATGATCTAATCCTAGACTTAGCTGATAAACTTCATCACCAGAAAAATTCCATCAAGACTCGATTTTCGGAAGTTAAAAAAAAAAGTATTTCTTCAAGCAAAACTCCAAGGGATAACAACTACTACTCTCTGTAAATCAACAAATGGATCAAGAAGTCATTGCTTTCATATTAACCTGCAAGACCAAAGTGCTCAATTTAAGAAACCCCAAATTCGAAACTTCAAATAGACTTGTTTAAGGAAAAGGAATTGAACAAAATAATTGAAGTACCTTTCTTGGAACCTGATGATCCCAATAGCTCAGATTTCTTTGACCAATATGGCTGGAACCTCTGCCTAGCATACCCCAAGTAATCGAAGTCTATCTTATTGACATGATGCTGAAAAACAGGAGGAAATGAAGGATGTTAAGAAAAGCCTATGCAGCCGAATAACAACATTGTTGTCGAAGGCAAATAGGTAGAAAAGAGCCAAATCTGTTATGCCTTGGACACAAACTGCGGCAAACCATGTAATCTATTAATTGTTGACAGACTTCCAATATAAAGTTTTCTCTATTGACTGTTCTTTTGTGTACACAACTCATAACTACTTTTATCCTGACAGAATAAATAAGGTCAGGAGAAGTACCGATATTATTCCCCATAGACCCCAAAAAAGATGACTGGCAAGAGTATACTTCTCCACTTCTTGAACTAATTTCTCCAGTTCCTGTTCACTGGGAGAGCGACCTGTTTACCAGATTAATACATCTGAGATTCGTAATGAATAAAAGATAAATACTGATCGAAATCTTGAGATTAACTAAATGTATATAGTTGTTACTACTCTTGGTATACAGATATGAAGAAAGCACCATCATGAAATATGAATGGTTCCACATATGATAAATGATAGAAGATGCAAGTTTTCATCTACCTGAACTAAAAAGATATGTACTCAAAAATCTTTTGCGCTCCTCCAGACCTGCCACATATTGTAAGGGGTTTAATTAGATGTAACATAAATATCCAGAAAGTACTTGCTCGTGCCATTTCAGGGAATCAGATCAACAAAACAGATTTGCTTAAGATGATTTACTAGTGACTCACCAGGATATTTTCTGAAGTCCATAATATGAGGTGTTTCTGTATGGTAGTCAGCAACCATTTCACAAAAATGATTTGCTATATCAAATGCAACATGGTTGTAACCAGCATATTCATAGTCCTGGTAATAGGAAAGATTAAAGAAAATACCAGAAATCAAGTCCAAATAATAACTGTATGAACAGCACGAATTATTTGCAGAAATTAGACAATGGCCAACCCAGCAGGAAACTGAACTTTATCATTGAAAAGACAAGGCTTTCAATTTTTCTTGAAATGTTTAGGTTTTTCAAATATTTATCGTATCCTTTTGCTCCTTACCAAGTGGATGATCAATAACTGAAACAAAATACAAAGGAGAGAAACAAAAGTGCAGCTCCTAAATAAGTAAGAGCTTGAAGAAGTTTTTGAACCAGGACCCACATACATCCTGCAGCAAACATGTCAGGATAAAGCACTGCCTAGTTATTGATCATGGAAGCCCAAATTAGATTTAGATGTAATCATCATACATGCAAACACTGCTATAGCTAAAATCTAGTGAGATATGCATCTCATTTAGTAAATTGTATTTGTCCTCTTAACTTTTCAACTGAACAGATCTATGAATAAAAAACTTAGTACTTACAATAAAGGTTATTGATCTCGTCTCTTCATCCATCATTATGTTCCCATACTGCAAGTCGTTGTGGCAGCATCCCGTGCTTAGATGATTGCCAGCAAGATTCCTTTCCAACAATACAATCTCGTCTTTTAGAAGGTCCAACCGAAAGTCCTTAGCTTCTTCAGTAGAAGCCAGACCTTTGGCCACATTAAGCCAATTTCTAGAGCATTACGAGAGCAAAAGGTTATTTAGACATTTTGGTATAAGATAAACATAATTTAGCAGTTTTTATTCATCATATATACAGTAAAAAGAAGAACATACTGCAGTCTATCCCAAAGGATGACAGTCTTAGGACCAGGCATATCAAGCACATGAAATTCTCTCATTTTGGCAGCTATCAAGGAAGATATCTCTGGATCACGCAGATCAGGAGCTGATAATGTCTGAAATACCAATCATGGAGATTGCATTACATTTAATGAATGTCCCCATTCTCCTGAAGTATCAGTAATTACAAGAGCATCACAGATAATAATAGATCACAGGTAAGTTAAGAATAGTGTCAATAAAGCATGAGATAAACCTAGGGAAATTAGGCAATCCTAGAGGAATCAGGCAAACTTTGAAGATCCCAGGAGCACTTACAAAGAAACTGCAATATGACAATCATGAGCTCTGAAGAACCTAAATCTGCTTGGCTTCATAATAATTAGGTTTGACAAAGGGAGGCCAGATGCTTTTGTCAAAGTATCACTATGAACTAACATGAAACATAAGTCTTTAAGCATCTAAGCCAGCCAGTCACATCAATATTATCCAGAGGTGGCAAATCAAAACTTCAACAATAAACAAACCCAAATAGTGGGTTAACTTGAATGCATTATATAAGAAACCACTAGGATAGGGCTCAAAACCCTAAATTATTTGTTTTTTCTAAGGAGAGGTGGATAAGCTAGCAGAAAACTTGGAGTTCTTAGTTTAATAAGCACTAACCGAATCATGATAGTAACATATAAGTGGATATTAGGCATTTAAGTGTTAATCTGGATCGCTTCTCATATCATTCAGCATTTACTCAACCCGTCTTCTGGTATCCTCAAACCCTGTAGCTCTTTCCCCAGGTAGCATAAGATCACTTGGTTGTGACCTGAAAAGGCTGCCCTTGGCCCACTTCACATATACATCCTTCATCTCAACAGAAATACTTTTTATGTGTCCCAAATTGTTCATCTGTTTCGAATTTCTTCCTTCGAAATTCTTACCTGTCTTTCAGTTCATCACAGCAGTAATATTTCACCTTTAATTTCTTCTTTATCCTATGCTAATAAGCTTATTGATGGATATGAAACATGGAGACAGCAGTAGCCAGTAGTGGGGGAGATACATTAGGGAACCCCTCTGCCGGTTTTTTAGGATAATGGGCAAGAAAGTCGAGATTATTATGTTTGATTAGACCTATTAGTTCAGCTTATACCAAACAAGAATTATATGAATAGCAATGGTTAATTATGCATTGGCAGCTATTACTTGATCTAAATTTTTACCAACCCAATCATTCTTTCGAAACATTATGCAGAAACAGCAAACGGGTATACATTCCTTTCAGTAAAGAGAAAAGAAATTTGTGTAGTCTTTGTGAAGAGGTGGTATTGAAATAAAATCACCTGTGAAGGCCCAGAAAAATTATCATTTAAGAAACTTGCTTCAAATTCGGATCAAGGTAAGCATACTGCAAAAATTTATGAAATTAACCAGTTGATTACGCTGACCATCTAGGAAATTATTCTTCTGGATCCTAGATGAGAATATCAGGATCTAGCAAAGCATCGTCCTAGAGAAAGATACTTTCAGATCAATGAAAACTATCAGAATCTTGTCAAAATTTTGAAATTCTAAATACCAAGAGAGAAATTCTATTAAATTTTCTATTGCACAAATGTTTATGTACGCAGATGTATATAAACAACAGGAAAAAATTACACAGCACTAGAAGGGAAGGATAAATATAGAGTACTAGTGAAACTTAACCTAGATTCTCCCTCATTTACATGTGAATTGTTAGCATTTAACATTGCGAATTAGAGGAATGGAGAAGAAAATGATGGCCGAATTAGTTACTTCTAAATTTATTAGATACAGGGAGTATTAAACTCTAACTAAAACCTAAAAATCTTGTGCCTCAAATAACTATGATTGCAATTGAGTAACAAAGTTAACAACTAAACATCACAATGATAGGCCAAACCACCAAAGGTAATACGCTGCCCCTCCGTCTCATAGAGTCATCAAGCAAGAACATATGTCAAACATAATCAAATCATACTAAGGTCTATTTTTGGGCATTAGATCTTACATTTACATCCAAAATGGGTTCTTTGTTTTTAACCGGGAAGTGGAGTAACAGCATGAAAACAAAAGCACATATACAACATTGAGGATTATACCGTATACCATATTATCAAATTGTACCCAGCATTGCATGCCAGAAAAATCACTACTTAATCACAAAGTATCAGCTTAAAAGCACCATACGCCATTCTTGTAGCAGTCATAACAATAACAGAAACAATAGCAACAGCAGGCAGGAAAAAAAGAAAAAAATATTCACAAGGATGATGATGATCACCAGCACATACTCCATCCTTCCTAAAATTATCCATGTTAGAACCCAAGGGTGTGGGGCCTATTGGTCAATGCAGTGATTTGAGGACCATGAGGTCTCAGGTTCAAATTCCAACAGAGACGAAAACACTAGTGATCTCTTCTTATCTGTCCTAGACTTGGTGGATAGAGTTACCTAGAACCATCTGTAGTTGGGACTTGGGAGGTGGCATGTGATCAGAGTTACCTAGAATCACCTGTAGTTGAGAGGTGGCATGTACCCGTGGAATTAGTCAGATGTGCCAAAAACACTAGTGATTTCTTCGTATGTGTCCTAGACTTGGTGGATAGAATTACCTAGAACCGTCTGTAGTTGGGAGGTTAAACTAATGAAAATCGAACGAGAACTTCAGCTAAAATGCATATTTACACATCCATGCAGATAACGAAAATTGTAAAAAGTTCATTTATAAACTCAAGCACCAAAAAAAATATGATTCGGAAAGAAAAAGCAAAAACTGACCCGAGCTCGAATGAATTCCTCAATACGACCACTCTGAAATCGACCAAGTAAGCGAGGTCCTTGGCCTTGCTTAGACATAAACTCGAAAATCTTAATTTCATTCTGCCGATCAAAGAACACATCCACGCCTTTCCCATAGATCCTCACCAACACCTTCCTAGATCGCTGTTGTTCCGGGTTCCTACTGGGCCATTTGATTTGATACACCTCGTTCGTCATGGCGCCCTTCAATCTGAACACATCTAATGCATTCGGATCCACTATATCGTCCCATTCTGATGCCAATTTCTTCAATTTCACCTTCGCTTCTTCAGGGATCACGTCCTCCTTGTTCACTGATTTTGAATTTTCCATGGTATCACATTCAATCAAATGCCTGCGAAATGTTTGAAGTTGTGTTTGTTTCCAAATGAGAGGTGCTGGGAATGTGCTGGTCTTATTTATTGCCTCACGTGGCACCTATAAGGTGTTTCGTAAAAGTTACCCCACAATATTTTTCATTTTTTATTCGAGACCCGACTCTAGCCCAATCTAATTCGGAATCTAATGCCCAACTCGAGACCCGGACCCAATCCTAAATTATGACCCAACTCTCGACTCGACTTTGAATCAACATAGAACCAAATTATCGACTAAAGACTTGACTAAGTTACGGGTTGGTGTCAGATTGAGGTCTTGTGATGTTAGTAAATGTTTTTGGAATAATATTTTCTTTCTTACTAATTGAACATGAAAAAATAAGTTAGAAAATCACTTATTTTTTTATGAAGAATTTAAATATAGATTTATGCCTTTCTTGTTGATGATAAGTCCTTCTCTCAATGAACCATGTATTATTATTACACGACTCACATACATGTGCAATGCACGTGCACACAAACTGATGTAGAAGTTGTTGCTCGTGAAATCAACTTCAAGAAAATTGATATATATCACCAAATTACTAAGATGTAAATATTTTGTTACACAAAAAGATAAGATACTACAACTATATGTATTTTGCAACAACCACTTTTTATATCATCATACTATCTCTTGAATAACAAATTCAACAATGCTCAACAACAAAATTATTCAAAATAACTGAATCTGGTTCTATGGGCAACACCTAATTAATCAAATATTTCCATGATCAAACTTTACTAACCCTTAACTAACATCACCATTAGTCCATTACTATCTCAGACTTGCCATTTTCCTTAGCACCATCACTCTCTGGCTTTTCCTTAGTCTCCATCGACGTCCCATTTTCGTTCACATCATCAGCCTTTTTCGCGTCTTCAGCAGCAGCTGCTTCTTTCTTTTTCTTTTCGTTCTCGTTCTCTTCCTTCTCCTTCTCGGTCTTTTCTTCCTCAGCCTTCAATTTTGCTTCCACCTTTGCAGTTTCAATAGCTTTAATTAACCTCTCCAAGCAAGCGTCTGCATTTTCCTTAGAAGATTTGGGCATCAAACTCTCAGCAACATCAGCAGGAGTTATATTAGTTTCCCCTAATAAGCGATGAATCTCAGGAAAGTAATCATCATGAGACGCAACGTCTAGATAATTATTTGCAAGCACCTTGAAGGATTCAAAGCAACAATATGATAGCTCAATGTGTTTGTCCATTCTCCCCCTTCGAATTAAAGCAGGATCAAGCTTTTCGACAAAATTGGTTGTGAAAACAATAAGCCTTTCACCACCAATAGCAGACCACAAACCATCAATAAAGTTCAAAAGCCCAGATAAAGTTACCTCACTTTGCTTTTTCTCCTCTCCTGCTTTTTTCAACTCCTCCTTGATAACGTCTTTCTCAACTTTCTCGTCCTTCTCCTTCTCCTTCTTCGGCTTCCTTTGGCCAGTAAGATCGAGGGAGCAGTCAATGTCTTCAATCACAATGATAGACTTACTAGTAGTATCTATCAATAACTTTCTCAGCTCCGTGTTGTCCTTAACGGCTGTCAATTCAAGATCATAGACATCATATTGCAAAAAGTTAGCCATAGCAGCAATCATGCTAGACTTACCTGTTCCTGGAGGACCATAAAGAAGATAACCACGCTTCCACGCCTTACCAATCTTAGCATAGTAGTCTTTTGACTTAGAAAATGTTTCGAGATCATCCTTAATCTCTTGTTTCTTGTTTGGCTCCATAGCTTAAGTATCAAATGTTGACGGATGTTCAAACACTACTTGACTCCACATTCTCCTGTTATAACCACCAAATCCACCATCCGATCCCTTATTATTCGTGTACAATTTCCTCTGCCTTTCTCTAACAGAAATCGCCTTCCCTTCATCCAACACATATTTTAAGTATGAAATGGTTAAAAGATCACGATTTTTCCTATGAAACTTAAGCTTGAAATACCTATTATCATCCTCCTTCGCGTACCAAGCAAGTGTCGGTCTATTAGCTTCTTTTAGGCTAGATATCCACCAAACCTTCGCCCCTTCATAATCATCTGTTACCTCCTCATGATCATCCATCGATAGAACAAGAGATTGACCATCTTTCACTACACTGGCTTTTAGACGCTTAGCTTGTATACTGGAGTTCTTACTTAAATACCTTTCGATAGCTACATAAGCTTTACTACGCTCAAACCAACCATCAGTTTCATATTCATGAAATGTAATATGTATATAAGGATAGATATAGCTCACAAGTTTATCGGTATACCTTCGAAGATGACCACGAAGTTCATGAGGGAAATAGTTCTGGTACATGGTCCAGGCAAACATGATTGTTGCAATGGCTGGACCTAACTGATTCCAAACATCTTGCATCATCATCATAATTCTTTCACTTTGGGATATAAATTAGAACTATAGTATATGTGATTGTTCACTAAATAATAGCCTTATATAGAAAAAAAACAGTATTATCTAAGTTTAATTTTTTCAAAGAAACTACAGAGTAGGTGCCTATGTTGCTTTTCCACCACATATTATTAGAAAACAATTTTTTCAATATTAATTGTCTTTTTCCAAAGCAAATCGTCATCTTTAGTCATTATAATTACGTAATATGTTGGTTAATCTCCATGCCATTGTTTAAGTACATAAGAGTAGGGGCAGACTGAGGTAGGGCTGATTAGGCGAAAGATTACGCCATTTATACATGATTAAAATTATTATTATTATATATATATATATATATTGTATAACCTAATGTATAATTTATACATACCTATTAGAAAAAAGTAAACGATAAATCTACTCGGCTATTCATGTTAAAGTATGAAACTAAATGTGAATGGTATAAATATAATTTATTGACTTACTATTGAGTGGTTAACCCGTTAAAAAAAAACCTCAAATCGTTTAGAGCAAATAATCCAATATAAAAAATAAAATTATTACCGAAATCGCTAAATTAAGAAGTTTTATTTAGTTCGGGGTTATTAATTTCGCTTCGATTTTGAACAATCCTACCCGTAAGAGTCAAAAGTTTAGTTTTAGACTGCACAAGTTATGCCTTAAAAGATATTATTTTTTTCCTTTCAATACTTTTAAGTAAAAAAATAGATGGTCAAAATGTCTCTCACACTTAAAATAACAAATAACTTTCGCTCACTCCACATAAATTTATATTTTTGTATCACAATATAACATGACTATTGTCGTGACTTGCCTAACTTAATTTCTATAGAAAATATATCACTAAAAGTAAAAAATTTAATTTTTGAGCTCACAAATTATATAAACTTTATGTTAAGTGAATTAATCATAAATAAAGGTTCTTCAATACAAGCACCTAATGCAATGAAAGTTGTACATTTGCTGTACCTGTTAAGAGCAGAAATGGCGACGACATCACCGGGCTTAAGGCCCAACTGAATTAGCCCATGGGCCAGGCCCAAATCTCCCCCGACAAATTTCATGCCGGTGTTCCTCCTCTCTCCGATTATCATCAACGTTGAGCTCCGGCGAGCCGTCGACAGCCGGCTCAAGCACTGGCAAATATGAGACTTGGAGTAATTAGCCATTCTTCTGGAGGATAAATTCGGAATTTCCTAATTTTCCTTCGTCGATAGTTCGTCTGAGCAAACAAAATAGCCAATTATTTTAGCTCTGTATTTCAGAGCAAACTATCGTTTGGTTGTAATTTAAGTAAAGTACTTGAATAACTATTTGTTTGAACAGGAAGACATTTTTGTCCAGAAATATTGGTCGATCCTTCGTTTATATCCCGTTATGTTAGGATAAGTTATGTGATTAGTTATAATGAGATTATTTTTTTATTGATTGTTGATTTGTCATGTTCAAATAATATGGGTGACATAATTTTTGAGAAGGAGTTGTTTGCTTATAAAAGTTCTTTTCATTTTATTTAGTTTTCTTATACTTTCTTTACAAACTTTAGTTATTTACTCTTAAAATTAAAAATTTCATCTTATTTAGCTTAAATATATATGTGTGTACATTCTCGTAATTATACTGTGTGTTTTTTAATATAAAACATCCATTTTATTTAGCTTTAAGAAAAAAAAAATCATCTTGAGTTTGTTGAAGTAAAAAATATTTTATTGTTGGTGTCACTTTATTTAAGCGCATATATTTTATACAATTTTTCAAGTGATTAAAAGATTTTTTAATTACAAAATTGTTACGGAGTGAACATTTAAGAGAATTAAATATATAAATAACATAAGAATTAGTCAAATAAATTCAATGTATAATATATACATAAATAAAAACTATATTTATATAATGTAATTTTTTAGCAAAAAAATATGTAATCAAAAAAATAACGAGTAGTGAAGATTGTGAATATTATTATAAATGTATTAAAATTTATTTTCATATAATATTATTGAATTCCCGCGCTAATTTTACTAGTAATCATATATATATATAAAAGAGAACCTTAGGCCCGCCTACGTGGCGCCATCACAAACCAGGATTCCCTTTTAATTTATTTATTTCCAAATATATATAAAAGAGAACCTTAGGTCAGCCTACGTGGCGCCACCACAAATCAGAATTCCCTTTTAATTTATTTATTTTCAAAACTAGCCTTCCCCTTTTATGAAGAGTTGCGACTTTTATGAAAAATTGCGACTTTTTATGAAAAGTTACGACTTTAATGAAGAGTTGCGACTTTTATAAAGAGTTGAGACTTTTATGAAGAGTTGCGACTTTTATGAAAGGTTGTGACCTTTCCGAATGGTTGCAACTTTTCCAAATAGTTGTAACATTTCCGATAAGGCACAATAAACATTTGTTCATACTATCCTTGTTGTCTATAAATAGAGGAATTTCCTCTTATTTTAACACAATGAAAATTCTGAACCTCCAAATAATTCACCAATCAAATATGTCATTTCGATTTCTTTTTTTTTTAGAAGGGGTGACAATCAATAATACTATATCAATTTTAGAAAATATATGAATGAAATATCTAGTTTTATGGAGAAATCATGAGTTCACGTACTCTATATTTTAACTTTGACTCTAAATTGTTAAAAAAAGATGGCTACAAAATGTAAAATCAAGAATTTATTGAAACGGGAGCTCATTTTCAACAAAACATTTAATCCAACTTTACAATATGATTTAAATTTGAAGGAAACCTAAATGTAACAAACAAAATGTTGAATTGGTGGTCAATTATCATCTATACTACAAAAAGAAATAGGAATTAGAGACATAATATATGTCGTTAAACAACAACAAAAAATAGACGTTAATTCTATATATATAACATATAGATTGTGACTCTCATGATTCATATTATATAACATTTAGGTTGTGACTCTCATGATTCATATTTTAAATTCAACTAGTGAATTTGTTCGCGCTTCGCGCACGCGGCTATAAAAGACGATAAGATTTCCAACATACGATAATAAAATATTCATATTCATATAAAATAAAGATAAATCATAAAGAGAACGTACGAAATAAATAAATAATACTACATCATTCTTATGACCTTAATCATTAAAAAATAAATAAAAAAAATATGAAATTAATACATAATTATTCGATTTCATTTCGACGTGACGACGTACCGTGACGATGTCCACCCCCACATACAAATAGTCTTCCTTTTGTTCTTCAAATCAGCCAAAAACATGAATATAATAAGCACCAGAAACATAACTTAAAAAGGCAATAATGTGATATTTTTACTATGTCTTAGGTTGTCTCAATTTAATTATAACACTATAATATCAAATATCAAATTTTGTCATGAATATGACTGTTAATTATTTTAGGGATTATGAGGATAAAAAGTTATGGGAGTGATAAATATAAAGACCATTAAATTTTACATTAAATAATATGAATGAATGGTTAATTGGCATATTTATTTATTATATAATATACAAAATAAAGAGAAATCATAGAGAGAACATATGAAAAAATAAAATAATGTAATATTATTCCTATGGTCTTATTCATTAAAAAATAAAAGAAAATATACACTCTCACAAGCCGATCACCATTCAATAGTTTTCATATTTTACTTCAAATCAAACTAAAACATGAATATAATAAACATAAAAAAAACATAACAATTTAAAAAATTAATGTAATCATTTTTACAAAATTTTATAATATCTTCATTTTTAACTCTACAATATAAAATACCTAATAATATTTTTAAATATGGAGGAATACATTCAACACTACATAAATTAGATAGACATAACTATATTATTTCTTTAATCATCCTTTCTAAGTATACCATAACTGAATAAAACTCATAACAATAGATGAATAAATTATACAAAGAAAAAAAAACAGAAGATGGTTTTAATTTTCACAATTCTTTTAATTTTCTAAAGAAAGTTCATCAAATACGAAAAAATAATAGATAATTTAATTTAATTAGCTGCCAAATGAGTGACTATTCTACTAAAACTAAATAAGGATGTTATTGTTTTGTGTTAGAAGAAACAAACCTATATTTATAGAGTCCTAAAACCTTTCCTACTAGAAAAGGAGTCCTAAAAGGAGAGAATAAACCAAATATAAAATAATATTATATTTTCCTTTCAAGAAAAGTAAAAACATTTATGGTAATGTTTTGTTTTTTCTTTAAGGAAAAATAAATCTTAAATTATGGTAAGAAAATCAGGGCAAAACCCTAACACTAGACTGAACCAAATGATGATTCTAACATCTTTCAGGCCACTTACTGAAATGGCTAAAGGTGCATACTTTTTGGATAAGTGTCAAATGCCTTGTATTAGAACAAAATTTGATAAGGCTATTTTTTTGTTAGTTGATTTGTATATATTTGAATCTGTCAGAAGATTTATATCCTCCTATGAGATTATGATCTTCTGACTCCTGAGGTGACTAGCTCACCGTGGTGTTGTAATGGAGGTAAGGCTTCAGTCCCCCTCTTTTTTTTGTATCTCATAAATACAATAGGACCAGCTATACTGGGTAATTTTATTTTTAAAAAAAAGATTGCATCAAATTGAGAAAAAGTAAGAAAAATTACAATTTCGAAAAGAAATTAGGGAAAAAAAGGTAAAGATTTGGCCCCTGAATGTACTTTCATGTATAATTTTTGAGGAAATAAACACAGATTACTTTCTTTTCTTTTAGTTTTTACCGTGTTATCTTCAAAGTCTCCATATTGTCTCATGAACTACTCATATCAAGATATCTACTCAAGAAGAACAATTAATTCTTTGATTTGTAGATGCAATAGATTAAACATACGTTAAATAGTGAAAAACTTAAAGATTGTTATGCAATCGAAAGGGCATATTGCAACTTAATGACCCATTATTTCAATTTAATTCTAACCACTTTAATGACCCATTATAATTTATAATGTAATAAATATAAATAATAATGAAAGAAATAATTCATTTTTTTAAAGGTTTGAAGAAAGAAAATAAGAAAAAAATTTCAAAATTATGAGAAAATAAATAAATAGTAATAGAGGCCAATGAGGCATGCCACATCAGCGGATTCATTTTCAGCTTTATTAATATATATAGATTTCTAATTTGTTTTGGACTTGGTTATTTTATTTAGGTTTTTCTAATAGTCCATAGAAATAAATATTTTGGAGGATATCAATCATAGGGCATCAAATTATAAAGTTGTCAATACTTTTTAGGGTTCGTTTTTTCTTCTTTCTTTTCTTAGAGATTAGTGGTTAAACGCCCTTGTTCTGTACGGATTGATTGTTGAATATTGAAGGTTTTGAATTAATTCTTGGTTATCATTATAAATTACTTTTATATTCTTGTTTTAGTATTTCATGCTTTATCACCATAAAAATAAATCTATTGTCTATTCTTAAAATCGAGAGAGGAGAGGGTAGATAAACCAAAGAATATAGAAAGCTCAATCATCCATTGAGTTGATGTGTGTTCAAGAGTGACGCTCGGACGAACAACTTGCTTGGTTACAAAATAGAATGAAATATAAATGCTCGCTAGTAGGCATGTCTATCCCCGCTCAACGATATAGTAGGAACAACTAATTGGAGTGGGCGACTAGAGGTCGAGAGACCCAACTCATACAACCCTGTATATCAGTAACTTCATAACTGAAATTAGTTCATTGCCTGAGATACGATACATGAAGTCTAATGCATGTTGCAGCCCTAGAATTTTCCAACCATTGTAAGTAATCTTATTATTTTATTCATGCATTCTTTATTTTTGGCACTCTTAAATAAATAATTAGACCAGTATAATTTAGTAAAAATAGTTAATTGACAAGTCCTAAGTTCGATAATCTGATTCTTTTACGAGCCACTATATTACTTGCGCAACCGCGTACACTTGCATGTTGAGAGATATAAGAGATGAGAGGTATGATGAGAAATGAGAGAAAGTAAGAGGGTGAGAGGTGAGAGGTGAGATGTGAGAGATGAACCTGGAGTTACTGGAAAAGGTGTACCTTATAGCATTTCCATTTGATTTTTAAGGTCCAAATTGATACTCCCTCAGTCCATAACAAGTGTCCTTTTATTTAAGTAGTGTTGACTTTTTTAAGTTGTTGAACGTTATTAACGAAATTTCTTAGCTGTACGTATTCAAGGTCTTAAAGCTAAGAATCAATCTCTTCTAGCATATAAAATTACATATCGCACAATTATTGGCATATATTTACACTTCCCTTTGAACTTCATACCACTATAATCTCTCCCAATATGATAAATTGGTATATGAAAAGAAGAATCTTTAACTTACTCTTTTACCTGGTTCTAGAAAGAGCCCGACTACCTCATTTTGTCTGATACCTTATTATAGACAAACATGTCACAAAAAATATCGTTGTTTTACTCCTTAACAACCCTCCACACGATTTTCCCTTTTCTATTTACCAAAAAAAGAAAAAGATAATTATCCAGGAATAGGACCACCACACAACTTGACAGAAACATTACAATAGTGCCAGCTCTGAGGACAATCAAGAATGTGTGGTTTGCTTATAACTTTATATCTTAGGAATAGGACAGTCACTTTGCTAATGTATTCAGGTTAGACTGGAAATCTACTCTGAACACAGCGCCTTACATAGTGCGCCAGCTCCAGCCAATTTTCCACGAGAATTGACCTGCTGACGGAAGACAGTGCAGGGAGTCCATACCACTGATTCATTAAGATAGTTTCTATCTTCTGGAACTGATAGGTGAGTGTGAGACTGCTGTTCTTGTCTTCTTCCAGAGTAGAAAGGAAGAAACACGGTGTTGTATTCCTCAAAGTTTATTAGTGATGGAACGGAGGATATCTCGGGATGGCGTATATACATTGACCAATTCAAGTAGTTTGATCACAATATGAGAAATTGATTGAATGATCTGAGGATTCAAATTCTGTCCAATTTCTGTTTCATCAGTCAAATATACCATAGGAGATAGTTAACTAACAATTAGACTGAATTTATTTCGACATATTTGGTTGAGTCACGAAGGAAGAAAACTCGTGATTTTATTCACTGTAATTCCACTGGTGGGGTCTGGCCGTCTTGGAGGATAGTATGTACGCAGAACTTACCCGTACCTTGAAGGTAGAGATGTTGTTTCTGATAGAGTCTCGGCTCAAAGAAAGATGTGAAATAAGGCAGTAGCAACAAGCAGAAAATACAGTAATCGAGGCTAATGAAACAACATGTAGTAATAAAAATCTAAGATGAAAATAAATCTTGTATTTGGAGAGAAAAAGTTTGCTTTTCAAGGCCAAATATTTGTATCCTGGAGACTAATAAACATTAATCAGAAACAAATTTACTCCCCACACTCCTATATGCTTGTTGTTTATCTTTGTATTGTATATATATAAGTAGTAATATCCTTTAAACCAAAAAAATAAGTGCAAAGTTTAGTAAGTTTAAGGCAAAAAAAAAAACATTTTTATGACTTTACTGTTATAGTGGATAAAGTTCAATCACTCTAGAATAAATCCTATTTGTATAAATATATTGTTTTCAAATGCATTGATTTTAAATGAAGAAACCTGAGGAGGCACTACTAAGATGCTTCCCTTCACAAATTCAAGCAACAAAAGTAATGACAATTTTGGATGTCTTATGAAACCATTCACCAGATGAAGAATATATTGGTGAAAAGATTGAGCCTTATTGGGCTAAGGACCCCGTAATTAACGCGGCATTCAAGGTGTTTTCGGGGAAATTGAAGGAGCTTGAAGGGATTATTGATGCTAGAAATAATGATAGTAAGTTGAATAATAGAAATGGAGCTGGAGTTATGCCTTATGAATTACAACAACAACAACATACCCAGTGAAATCCCACTAGGTGGGGTCTGGGGAGGGTAGAGTGTACGCAGACCTTGCCACTATCTCATGGAGGTAGAGAGGCTGTTTCCGAAAGACCCTCAGCTCAAGTACATCAAATCCAAGTAGAAGGCGAGGAAAACAGTGTATAAAACATACCATCCAATAAGAAAGTATATAATCAACAAAGGAGACAGTAACATCAATAGAACAATGAGAGAAGTGAAACGCAGTAAACAACATAAGGCTATAGGTATCACAGACAAGAACTGCAAGTGCAAGGCTAGGACTACTACACACGCTAACAACCCATACCCTCGCAAGGAAAGACAACACGCTAGCCCTACTAACCTTCAACCTAATACGCGACCTCCACTCCTCTTATTTAGAGTCATGTCTTCGGTAATGTGAAGCTGAGCCAAGTCCTGTCTAATCACCTCTCCCCAATACTTCTTAGGCCTACCTCTACCCCTCCGCGTACCCTCTACAACCAGCTCCTCACACCTCCTCACTGGGGCGTCTTCGCACCTTCTCTTCACATGTCTAAACCATCTCAGTCTCGCTTCCCTCAGCTTGTCCACCACAGAGGCCACTCCCACCTTCTCCCGGATAACTTCATTCCTAATCTTATCACTCCTAGTGTGCCCACACATCCATCTCGACATCCTCATCTCCGCAACCTGCATTTTCTGAACATGTGAGTTATGCCTTATGAATTGTTGAAACCATATTCTAAACCTGGAGTTACTAGAAAAGGTGTACCTTGTAGCATTTCCATTTGATTTTATTTTTTGTGTGTGTAAAAGTTTCATCTGCTATCTGTGAAAACTGCAGCTTCTATGATCCATAGAATGCCTTTTTAAAAAAATAATAAAACATTTGAGATTTATTAAGAAATAGGAATGCACAGAGAGCAGAGGCGACTAGATCAATATGTCTACAGATCAAAGTTGAGAAAAAAAGGTATATCTTTGATTCTTTTCACATTTAAACGTTTGAAATTCGACAAGTGTGATTTTCGACTACAAAAGGAGTGGTGACTTTTTTGGATTATATCTTAAGAGGCAAGTACATGTGCATGGTAAAGAATGAGGAGTTGAGTGTCTTCATGACGACTGCATTGTTTGCGCCTTTGCGTTTTATGGAAAGATGGGTTGTTTGATATATGCTTCAAAGATGTTTGATGTAATGGTTAGCGAGATGGTTGTGTGGTTGATCTCTTTAGGGAGAGCTGGGCTACTACAGGAAGTGTACGACTTCATAAGGAAGATGCCTTTTGAAGCTGATGCCACTGTCTGATGGGTGCTTGTAGACTTCATGGAGCTATTGAATTGGAAAGTGAAGTAGCACAACTATTGCTTGAGTCGTAACCGAATCATTTGTGCTGGCTCAGAGAGGTGGGATTATGCTGATAACTGCTAAGTCATAGCTTGACAGATACATTTTTGTCTATCTTATTTTGGGCTTTGAACATTATTGCAGCTCTTTATGCAAGTTATTGTTTGGGGATGAGGCGTTGTTTGTTGTTGTATAACAGTGATGTCCAGGTCAACTTGTGTTCTATTCGATTAATTCAAGCGGTACCGTCTACCTTCCACCAATAGAGATATCGGGTAACTCTGTCATCTGAGACTTAGATGGGAAGAGTTGAAGGCTCTTTCTCCAACTCTTCAAAGAATGTAGATTCCAGTAGAAAACACATGATGTTGTCTATGTGAGGCTCAGGCAGTAGAGAATAATGCAATTTTTTTTCCTAATGTTTCTTTGATCTTTTGATGAAGGACCATCATGAGTCTGAAAAAAAAATATTTTCGAACTCTATAACTACATATTTTTTTTTTTTTATGTTTTTGAACTTAAAGTCGAGTGTTCTATGTTTGTGCTATGATGTCATGTGAAACAGTTGAGTGAAATACAATGTCATTAGTGATGACACATATGGTCTGACTGATCAAAAGATTCAGCTTTGTCTGAACAGGAAGACATTTTTGTCCAGAAATATTGGTCGATCCTTCGTTTATATCCCGTTATGTTAGGATAAGTTATGTGATTAGTTATAATGAGATTATTTTTTTATTGATTGTTGATTTGTCATGTTCAAATAATATGGGTGACATAATTTTTGAGAAGGAGTTGTTTGCTTATAAAAGTTCTTTTCATTTTATTTAGTTTTTTTATACTTTCTTTACAAACTTTAGTTATTTACTCTTAAAATTAAAAATTTCATCTTATTTAGCTTAAATATATTTGTGTGTACATTCTCGTAATTATACTGTGTGTGTTTTTAATATAAAACATCCATCTTATTTAGCTTTAAGAAAAAAAAAATCATCTTGAGTTTGTTGAAGTAAAAAATATTTTATTGTTGGTGTCACTTTATTTAAGCACATATATTTTATACAATTTTTCAAGTGATTAAAAGACTTTTTAATTACAAAATTGTAACGGAGTGAACATTTAAGAGAAATAAATATATAAATAACATAAGAATTAGTCAAATAAATTCAATGTATAATATATACATAAATAAAAACTATATTTATATAATGTAATTTTTTAGTAAAAAAATATGTAATCATAAAAATAACGAGTAGTGAAGATTGTGAATATTATTATAAATGTATTAAAATTTATTTTCATATAATATTATTGAATTCCCGCGCTAATTTTACTAGTAATCATATATATATATA
>NW_006239075.1:943127-944900 GCF_000226075.1 Solanum tuberosum | reverse complement strand
ATGGTTGCAACTTTTCCAAATAGTTGTAACATTTCCGATAAGGCACAATAAACATTTGTTCATACTATCCTTTGTTGTCTATAAATAGAGGAATTTCCTCTTATTTTAACACAATGAAAATTCTGAACCTCCTCTTCTTTTTCACAATTAAATATTTGTGTATTTTGCTCCTGTTGAGTGGCTCACTGACACCATTGCTTATGTTACAGATGCCGGTATGTATTTTAATAACCATTAATTTATGCTTATATTATTAACGATAAATGATAAGATGTAATATTTTTCATTTTCCTTTACATTATTAATATTTGTTACTACGTAATCTTGTATGTAAGACAATATAATGTTTTAGTTTTAATGAATAATAGATTTTAAGTATTATTTTATAAATTTTATGATATTAAATTCCCGTGTGAAGCGTGAATAATTGTACTAGTATATAATATATAAGAATTGCATATTGCATATTGTATATTGTGAATTGCCGAGGATTGCCACGTGGCACAATTGAAGGCGGCAACAGATAAAGAATTGATGCGGCACAGTTCAAGCAAAAATTGGATTCCTTTTTATTTTTAACTAGTGAATTTGTCCGCGCTTCGCGCGGCTATAAAAGACGATAAGATATCAAACATACGATAATAAAATATTTATATAAAATATAAAATAAAATAAATCATAAAGAGAACGTACGAAATAAATAAATAATACTACATCATTCTTATGACCTTAATCATTAAAAAATAAACAAATAAAATATGAAATTAATACATAATTATTCGATTTCATTTCGACGTGACGACGTACCCCCACAAGTTGTTCACCATACAAATAGCCTTCCTTTTGTTCTTCAAATCAGCCAAAAACATGAATATAATAAGCACCAGAAACATAACTTAAAAAGGCAATAATGTGATATTTTTACTATGTCTTAGGTTGTCTCAATTTAATTATAACACTATAATATCAAATATCAAATTTTGTCATGAATATGACTGTTAATTATTTTAGGGATTATGAGGATAAAAAGTTATGGGAGTGATAAATATAAAGACCATTAAATTTTACATTAAATAATATGAATGAATGGTTAATTGACATATTTATTTATTATATAATATACAAAATAAAGAGAAATCATAGAGAGAACATATGAAAAAATAAAATAATGTAATATTATTCCTATGGTCTTATTCATTAAAAAATAAAAGAAAATATACACTCTCACAAGCCGATCACCATTCAATAGTTTTCATATTATACTTCAAATCAAACTAAAACATGAATATAATAAACATAAAAAACATAACAACTTAAAAAATTAATGTAATCATTTTTACAAAATTTTATAATATCTTCATTTTTAACTCTACAATATAAAATACCTAATAATATTTTTAAATATGGAGGAATACATTCAACACTACATAAATTAGATAGACATAACTATATTATTTCTTTAATCATCCTTTCTAAGTATACCATAACTGAATAAAACTCATAACAATAGATGAATAAATTATACAAAGAAAAAAAAACAGAAGATGGTTTTAATTTTCACAATTCTTTTAATTTTCTAAAGAAAGTTCATCAAATACGAAAAAATAATAGATAATTTAATTTAATTAGCTGCCAAATGAGTGACTATTCTACTAAAACTAAATAATTAAAAATAAATAAAATAACATATTTACACAACCTTCTACCATACATATATACTGAGAGCAAACAAAAAGTTAGTGGAATACAAATTTTCAAGCATAATATGAAACT
>NW_006239075.1:922290-942368 GCF_000226075.1 Solanum tuberosum | reverse complement strand
TACTTTTTGGATAAGTGTCAAATGCCTTGTATTAGAACAAAATTTGATAAGGCTATTTTTTTGTTAGTTGATTTGTATATATTTGAATCTGCCAGAAGATTTATATCCTCCTATGAGATTATGATCTTCTGGCTCCTGAGGTGACTAGCTCACCGTGGTGTTGTAATGGAGGTAATTAAGGCTTCAACCCCCCTCTTTTTTTTGTATCTCATAAATACAACACGACCCAGCTATACTGGGTAATTTTTTTTAAAAAAAAGATTGCATCAAATTGAGAAAAAGTAAGAAAAATTACAATTTCAAAAAGAAATTAGGGAAAAAAAAGTAAAGATTTGGCCCCTGAATGTACTTTCATGTATAATTTTTGAGGAAATAAACACAGATTACTTTCTTTTCTTTTAGTTTTTACCGTGTTATCTTCAAAGTCTCCATATTGTCTCATGAACTACTCATATCAACATATCTACTCAAGAAGAACAATTAATTCTTTGATTTGTAGATGCAATAGATTAAACATACGTTAAATAGTGAAAAACTTAAAGATTGTTATGCAATCGAAAGGGCATATTGCAACTTAATGACCCATTATTTCAATTTAATTCTAACCACTTTAATGACCCATTATAATTTATAATGTAATAAATATAAATAATAATGAAAGAAATAATTCATTTTTTTAAAGGTTTGAAGAAAGAAAATAAGAAAAAAATTTCAAAATTATGAGAAAATAAATAAATAGTAATAGAGGCCAATGAGGCATGCCACATCAGCGGATTCATTTTCAGCTTTATTAATATATATAGATTTCTAATTTGTTTTGGACTTGGTTATTTTATTTAGGTTTTTCTAATAGTCCATAGAAATAAATATTTTGGAGGATATCAATCATAGGGCATCAAATTATAAAGTTGTCAATACTTTTTAGGGTTCGTTTTTTCTTCTTTCTTTTCTTAGAGATTAGTGGTTAAACGCCCTTGTTCTGTACGGATTGATTGTTGAATATTGAAGGTTTTGAATTAATTCTTGGTTATCATTATAAATTACTTTTATATTCTTGTTTTAGTATTTCATGCTTTATCACCATAAAAATAAATCTATTGTCTATTCTTAAAATCGAGAGAGGAGAGGGTAGATAAACCAAAGAATATAGAAAGCTCAATCATCCATTGAGTTGATGTGTGTTCAAGAGTGACGCTCGGACGAACAACTTGCTTGGTTACAAAATAGAATGAAATATAAATGCTCGCTAGTAGGCATGTCTATCCCCGCTCAACGATATAGTAGGAACAACTAATTGGAGTGGGCGACTAGAGGTCGAGAGACCCAACTCATACAACCCTGTATATCAGTAACTTCATAACTGAAATTAGTTCATTGCCTGAGATACGATACATGAAGTCCAATGCATGTTGCAGCCCTAGAATTTTCCAACCATTGTAAGTAATCTTATTATTTTATTCATGCATTCTTTATTTTTGGCACTCTTAAATAAATAATTAGACCAGTATAATTTAGTAAAAATAGTTAATTGACAAGTCCTAGGTTCGATAATCTGATTCTTTTAAGAGCCACTATATTACTTGCGCAACCGCGTACACTTGCATGTTGAGAGATATAAGAGATGAGAGGTATGATGAGAAATGAGAGAAAGTAAGAGGGTGAGAGGTGAGAGGTGAGAGATGAAAAATGAGAGATATGATGATTACGAGAGAAATGAGATATGAGATGAGAGATGAATGAGAGAGATGAGATTAGAGATAGGAGATATGACAAAAGAGAGGAGAGAGATGGGAGATATGAGAGTTGAGAGATGAAGATAAGAAAGATGAGAGATGAGAGTTGAGAGAGTAGAGAGAGATGAAGAGATATACGAGTTGAGAGATGGGAGATGGAAGAAGTGGGAGGAATGGGGGATAGGAGAGGAAAGAAAAGTGAGAGATAGGAGAGGAGAGATGCGAAAGAGATGTGAGATGATAGATGAGAGATACGAGAGAGATATATGAGGGATGAAGGTTGAGAGAGACAAGAGATGAGAGAGAGATGGGAGAGAAATTAAAGAGATATGAGTGTTGAGACATATAAAATGAGAGATTTGAGAGTTGGGATATGAGATGAGAGATAAAGCTGAAAGATGAGACTTAAGAGATAAGATAGATGAGAGATATGAGATGAGAGAGATGATGAGACGAGATAGGAGTTGGGAAAGAAGAGATGAGATATGGGAGATGGGAGAAGAGAGAGGAGAGATATATGAGAGATGAGAGATATGATGAGATGAGATAGGAGATGGGAAAAAAAAGAGAAGATATGAGAGATGGGAAAAGAGGAAAGAGATATGAGAGATAGGAAAAGAGGAAGGAGAGAGATATGGGAGAAGAGAGAGAGGAGAAAGATGTGAGATAAGAGAGATGAAAAATATGATCATGAGAGATGGATGAGATATGAAATAAGAGTAAATACAAAAAAAAAATGAGGAGATATGAGAGTTGAGATATAAGAGAGATAAGATGAGGAGATGGGAGATGGGAGATGGGAGATGGGAGATGGGAGATGGGAGATGGGAGATGGGAGATGGGAGATGGGAGATGGGAGATGGGAGATGGGAGATGGGAGATGGGAGATGGGAGATGGGAGATGGGAGATGGGAGATGGGAGATGGGAGATGGGAGATGGGAGATGGGAGATGGGAGATGGGAGATGGGAGATGGGAGATGGGAGATGGGAGATGGGAGATGGGAGATGGGAGATGGGAGATGGGAGATGGGAGATGGGAGATGGGAGATGGGAGATGGGAGATGGGAGATGGGAGATGGGAGATGGGAGATGGGAGATGGGAGATGGGAGATGGGAGATGGGAGATGGGAGATGGGAGATGGGAGATGGGAGATGGGAGATGGGAGATGGGAGATGGGAGATGGGAGATGGGAGATGGGAGATGGGAGATGGGAGATGGGAGATGGGAGATGGGAGATGGGAGATGGGAGATGGGAGATGGGAGATGGGAGATGGGAGATGGGAGATGGGAGATGGGAGATGGGAGATGGGAGATGGGAGATGGGAGATGGGAGATGGGAGATGGGAGATGGGAGATGGGAGATGGGAGATGGGAGATGGGAGATGGGAGATGGGAGATGGGAGATGGGAGATGGGAGATGGGAGATGGGAGATGGGAGATGGGAGATGGGAGATGGGAGAGGAGATAAAAGAGAGATGTGAAAGATGGGAGATATAAGAGAGATGTGAGAGATGAGAGATGAGAGGAGAGTTGAAAGATGTTAAATGAAAGAGATTAGAGTTAAAAGATATGAGATGAAAGAGATGAGAGTTGAGATATAATATGAGAGAGATGAGAGATGATATGAGATGAAAGAGATGAGAGAAATGAGAGAGATAAGATATGAGCTTTTGAGAGGTGTGAGAGGAGAGATGAGAAAGAGAAGATATGAGACATGAAATGTGAGATAAGAAAGAGAAGATATGAGATATGAGATATGAGATGAGAGATTGAGATGAGAAAAAGAAGATATGAGACATGAGATGTGAGATATGAGAAAAAAAAAGACATGAGATATGAGATGTGAGATGAGATGTGAGATGTGATATGAGATGAAATATGAGATATGAGATATGGGATGTGAGATGAGATATGAGATGAGATATGAGATATGGGATGTGATATGTGAGATGAGATGAGATATAAGATATGAGATGAGATGTGAGATGTAGGATGAGCTATGATATGTGAGATGAGATATGAGATGTGAGATGAGATGAGATATGAGAAAGAGAGATATATGAGATATGAGATGAGATGTGATATGAGATATGAGATATGAGATGTGAGATGAGATATGAGAAAGTGATGAGATATGAGATATGAGATGAGATACGAGAAATATGAGGATGAGATATGAGATGAGCGATGAGATATGAGATATGAGATGAGCGATGAGATGAGATGAGATATGATATGAGAGATGATATATATGAGAGATGAGATATATGAGATATGATGAGATAAGAGATATGAGAAGAAGATTCATTTTTAGAGAGTAAATAGAGCATTACCAACCTTATACTCTATTTTACTCTTTAAACATAGAGTTTTCTATTAGACAATCAACTCCAACCTAATTCTCTATTTTATGTTCTAAAAAAGAATTTTCTCCTCTCTCCTCAATATAATATTATTATTTCTATTTCATTCTTATTTTCTTATTTCATAGTAATATAAATCATTTTGCTTCTTTTTTCAAATAATCATTTTATATAATATTCATGTGATATAATATTTTATTTTTTTCAAATTCTTTATTTAATATAAAATTATATTTTATTTCAAATTTTTAAGTAACATAAATTGCAAGCAAATATTATATAATATACAAATTAATGGACAATTCAAATAAAAGTGAAATCATTAATGAAATACAATTACATAAATACTCAACTTTCAAGATTATTATGTTGCTCCTTTAAATGCTTTATTAATGCATTACAGAGTTAAAAATGATCATTTTTTATGTCTAGCTAAAAATTGTTCAAACCAGAGATTTCAAATTATGTTAGTGACAATTTTTTTTAAAGAAATTAACATATTGTTAATTCAGAACAAAAATAGTTTATATTAAATAATCTATTTTTTAGAATATTATATTACATTTAAAAAGAATGACGAATATTAAATATTTAATTAATGGGATTATATGTAAAATAATATGTTCATTGCAACTAATACCAAAAGAATTAATACTAAAAAATTAATACTCATATCTCGCAATAGCAATAACATATTAGCAAATATCTCAATTCAAAAACTAGAAATAGATAATACTTACTTAGAACTTGAATGAGAAAAAAAAGAACAAAAGTCAAAACAGTGAGAAGTGAGAAAAAAACAGAGGTAGAAGACTCTGAAGTCTGAAGTAGAAGAAGGAAAAGGAATCAGAGGAAGAAGAAAATGAGGAAGATTAAAGAAATACGTATTGGTTGGACTTTGGAGTCGCCGGAAAAGTCTAGCTAGTAGCCTTAGGAGTCTAGCCGAAAATCCTAAAATTACCTTTCAACTTTTAAAACCCTAAATTGGTCGCTTTTTTAAAGAAGATACAAAAGGCGACACCTTTCTCGCCTCTCACCTTTGTCTCCATGGCGTCGTCTTTTGAAGATCGCCTCGCCACAAAGCTAAAAGGCAATGAAGGGTCGCCTCACCTCTCGCCATTGGCGACGAGGCAATCGCCTTTCAGAACACTGGAAGAACCTAATTTAACTAGTCTTTGAACAAGCAATGTCCCAACATATAGAAAGATTTCAACAACAGTAATTATATTTTGCAACCAATTTAAGTTTCCTTTTCCAACAAGTAACAATTCTTTACCCTTGTAAATGCATTTTCGATTGAAGATGTCATGTAGAACTCTATCTGCTCTTTATCTGATATTGTTGCAGACTCCATTGCCTGCATAAACATCAAAGTCATATTAATACAATAATATTATTTGTAAGTGTCCATGTATGTGAATCCTATGGTTTATAGTGAATGCACAAACAACACATATAACATGTGATTTTTTTTCCTGTACTATTTTAAGTGAACAAACTTAAAATAGTTCACCAGAAAAGGTAGGTAGAAGAAGCCTTCGAACAAGCATAGCAACTGCCACAGTGTTTTCCATCATCACCAACCCCTAATCCAAAAACATCAACTAGTTTTTAGACACAACTTTCCTGTACTATTAACTTAAACTAAATAATATCCTAGATGGAATTAATGTCAACAGAAAAGGCAGAAAATTTGAAATATATTTTTGAAACAGAGAAAATTAGAACATTTGTAATATTGGCAACCATTATTCATGGGAAAGAGTAAATTTGGAAGTTAGTTTCTTAGTTTTAAATTGCTAAACAGAGTTCATAGTACAAGCTCTGAGTTGATCAGTGTCTGTATTACCACAAACAAAATTTTGAAACAGGAAAAGACATGTAAATGTAAGTTTTATGACCTATCACGCGCACAAGATTTGCAATCGCCTAATCAAAGTAAAACAGAATTGTGCACAAACTATGAAGTAGAGCATCTAAAGTCCAGCTTCAAGCTAATGAAACTAGCCAAAGGCCAGAGCCATGATTTTCCAATCAAACCAGTGCAGAGAAATACACCCTTTAGATTCAATAATAAAGAGGAACGTGAAACATACGAGAGCAAATGATTAACAGCTTGAGATCTTATCATACATAAAAAGAGGGAAAGTAGAAGTTAACTAACATGAAGGCTATTCAACTGCACACAAAGCGTTGATGTTGCCGCTACGTCAATTTCAACAGACTTCAAGACATCTGGTATCCTTGTATCCTTCAACTCCTTCTTTACAAATGCCTTAATTCCACTTTCCCTTGAGTGTCTCGTCAAAATAGGCACAGGTGGAACAATATCTTCCTTATTAGCTGCATGCAAATGATAGCAAGTTCACCATGAAATATATAGGTTCAATTTAGCAGCAAACAGTTCTGCCGAAACAAATGCAAGATATGCAAATGCAAAAAGATGAGCAGAGAAGTAGAAGAATACAAATATTTACACGGTACAACTTTTCATAGCCATAAAAAGAGAGCCACTAAATAAAAACTTCAAAGCTATTTGAAAATTCAACATGCTAAATTCTGTTGATGGGAAACTGGGATGGCGATGAAGGATCGTCAAATGGGTACATGGGCAATTCATCCATATCATTTGCAAGAAAAGAGTGAAATAATAAAACTAGGATATCCAATTATTGGTCACTCGGACAGAATATTTACAGTTCCAGTGGGAAGGATAACTTTGAAATTATGCTGTAAAGAGGTACCCTGCCCTTCCTACTGTGAAAGGGTTTTGTCTACTGCAGAAAACAGATTTTGATCTAATAGTTCCTCCATCCATTACATTGATGTCATTCATCAAACCATAGTGCAAGACACAAAATGAACCAGGAGACAATTAAGCTAATAAACTGCAACAACAGGACATGTAAAATTTCAGTATGTAAGGATTCTTCACTGTGAAGAAAAAAAGGAAATCTTTAAGATTGTGCAGAAAGAAACTATATACCAATCTTATCTAAAACGGTCTTTGCATATACTTGAAATGCATTATCAATGCCGCAAAAGAGGCTACCCAGTTCTCCTGGCCTCATTGGAACTTCCAAAGCAAAGAACTGATTGACCGTCTGCAGTGAGAAAATTGTTCAACTCATCACAAAATGTGGTATCGTATAAAAGCATTTGTAAACCACTGTCAGCATATCAGAATCAACAATGATAAAAGCAGAATGTTCAAAATCTGAGCCACAATTTAAAGTTCACTTCCTCTTTCTATTTTATTTCCCACCCACCCCACACCCCATGGGTAGGGAACTGAAGCTTGTGAATCTTCAAGTGTATATGTTCCAAAAGCTAAGTATTTTTTCACTCAAGTTTCATGCACCAAAAGTAAAAGAAGCTAGGCTGCTATAGATAACGTGGGCAGGAAGGACACACAAACTTCATCTTGCAGCTGAGAGTAGTTTGTGATCAAACTTAGCTCTCAAGCACAAAAACCTAGAATTTAGATTTGGCTTTTTTTTAGTGTAGCATTATGATTTCATAGGTTACTAATTTAAAGTCCAGTTCTCCCGCTGTACATAAAACAAATCAATAAAGAATAACTTTCCCTGTTGCTAACAAATTATCGCAACGCTTCTTCCATATTACTGTAATTCCATTATGAAACACAATAAACTTATGCCGCGGAAACTGAATAAACTGATTCCAGAAAACAGAGAAAATTGAGAAAAATAACTATGCAAAAGAACAGAGTATGATTTGTGAACCTCTTCCACAATCCTGTAGACTTCAACAATTGAACATCCATGCCTTTGTTGAGGTGAAACCAGCACCCACCGCTGGAAAACCATAAAAAGGTAATTAACTTCATATGCTAAAAGACTGGTCTTTGGTTAGAAGGAGGATTTCAATTTACTCTTATTATCATAACGGTGAATATTGAAACCAGGAGATGCCTCATTTAACTTTATTTATATATATAAGACGTGAGATAGAAAAATTTAAAATGATAAATGATTAATGACAAATGGCATAGGGAATAGAAGTATAATGACAAAGGAACAGCTAAATAATTGATATAATTGTTAAATGAACTACAATCAATGGATTTAGAAACTCCCTAAGTTATTACCTCCTGCTGAATAGGCCGGTCAACCCAATTCAAAATCCTTGCAAGTTGTGAATTCACCCATCATAGTACCAATGTCCCAGACACAGTTTCAATCTATACTTAAAACAAGAAAAGGCTAAGAAAAACACCAGATTCACTACGTAAAAAATTGAGCATGACACATGAAAACTTTATTAGCAAAACCATCCCGCCTTTTACCCAGTTTTCCAACCATCGCATTAAGGAGACCAAGTCTTGTCCTGACGTCCATGGCCTCATAAATTTGTACATATTAATCAAGTAAGAACCCAGTAAGCATGAAACTGCAAATTCCTAAATAACAGAGTCGGATCTTCAATATCTCTCTTCCCTCTTTATCTTCTAACATTTCCCTTTGGAAAATTTATCCCTTTTTGTTAGCTATCACTTCTATGATTTAATAATGAATGTTTAACTCAATTAATTATCAAAAACATTGAATCTATAACTCCCTTTCTCCTGTCCAGCACTAGGAACACTATTTACATTACATACACACTACCAACTAGTAACTGGTGGTGACTAGCACCATATACCAAACAAATCATCAACATAACAGCTCAAGGCAACTCTGTACTTTGATAATATACTGCTTATCAAGTTATTTCATTTCCTAAATGATTTGCAATGTAACTTGTTGGGGTTAAGGGCAAGAAACTAATAAGATATCTATGCCATTACTGGTGTGAATCGAACAACAGAAGCTAGAAGCAATCTGACATCTGACAGAAGGTAACAAGGTCATTCATTTTCCTACCTCCATCTGGACACGCGTTGTCTCCAACAAACTGACCAGTCCAGATAAATGATGTGACTGGGTCATTACATTTTCACTCTTACTACGGCCCAGCTTCTTCATCAATCTAGATTTCTTCTCCTTCTTTTTGTCATTTGATGGTACAATGAGGCCCCTGTGCATACAGAATGCATATTGAATGCGTCAAATTAATCGGATGGGAGATGTTGCAAGTCAAGAAACATAAAAGGCAGAAATACCCTGAAGCTCCAGCAGCAGCTAGAAGAATCTCATATACTGTTTCACGGAGATCATCATTGCCAATAGCTAGGAAGAAATACAGCCTGAAGTATAAGTATCTCCCATCCATCCACGTAAAAACAAGAGAAGAATACATTTTGAAAGAAGATAGTGGAATCTACAAGTGAAGTAGTGTAACCGACCAGGAAATACTGGAATAAAATATTATATTAAACTGTTTGCTCATCAAGTACTTGCTCCAGTACGTGCCAACACATGTATTCAAGGCTTCAAACATTGTATAAAACCAAAGAATTCAAACATCAAAACGCAAAAAGAAGTATGGATTTAATATGAAGCTCCAAAACAAACTCTTGCACCCCACCAAAGGCTGTTTACGAAGTAGAGGCAAAATAAACTAGTTAAATGGATATGATGACCTCACTTCATTCAAGTTCACATTTAACATTTATCGAGATATTCCCCAAACAGACTTCAAACCAAGGAGGTGCCAGAAATAAGTGAGGATCAAATGACATCAACGTAGCACTGGTTTTCGTGCACAAGTAACTCTTTATGTTCGTTGAAGAAAACATTAGTGGGAACTCTTTATGCTTAAAAAGCACCAAATGATAGTCAAGAATAAAACTTATATAACTATCAAAGTTTTTCTTTTTATAAACATAAGCAAGTGAAAAACTTATATAACTATCTAAGTTTTTCTTTTTATAAACATAATCAAGTGAATAGCGATTAGAGGAGAAAATAACAAAGAGCTATAACAAAATAAAATAAAAATTTAAGCACTAAAGAGAGTTGCATCAGAATATCTGAGAATTAATAATCTGACAACTAGTTTTGTTTATGATAGTCAAAGGTCAGAAAAACATTAAACAGGTATCAAGATAGTGGTAACTCTTTCTAATCTACAAAAAGAAAAAAAACCATATAGGATTACAGTTTTAAAATATTAAATAATGCCTATCAGCTGGAAGAAGTTAGAAAATCAAAAAAATCACACAAGTATGCTGGAGATTAAGGTGGATTCTTATGCTCCTAATAAAAAGGGGACGGATATTCTCCCAATACCAAGCTACTATAGAAGTATGCTATGTTCATGGCCTTGATACATTGCTCGAACTGCAATTAACAAGGATGAGAATTGAAATCTATGTATCATTAGTATACAACGCTTGATAGTATAGTGGTTAAATTTCCTTATTAAAAAAACCCATTTATCATTGAGTGAAAATTGCACAAAAACTAGAGCAGTTGGACGATACATCTGCATCAATGTTGTTAATAGTTTCCTAGTCATGTGTCAGCACCTCAGAGCTAAAAAGCAAGCAAATTACAACCTAATACTGCCAAAATGAAATGGTCACACTTATGATAGCAGAAGTTACAGGTCCACCATACACACCTAGAATAAGCATGCTTACCAGTAGCAAATGACGGCAATCCAAGCACAAGATCAGCAGCAGCATTGTTAACTCTTGTTGTTGTGTGGAACTGAGAGACTGTGATTTGGATAAACTGGACAGCTCTTCAAATGGTTCAGTATTAATTGATTCTGATGTTGAGAGTGTTGGAAAAATTGGTGATGGTGTGGAAATAGGGACAGGCGGGGGTAATCTTCTTGGAGGCAAACCCGATAGTTCAGGATTTGTAGCTAGAAAGAAATCATCATTTGAACCTGCATTACTCTTAATACCAAAAGGAAACCGTTGAAGAATGAAAATAAACATTGATGTGCATAGAACATACTAAATAATGTTTTGGGATAGGAAAAAGTGCTACACAACAACCCCATATGGAAATAATTCTAAGCTGCAATAGATAAGCCTCGGTAAATGGAACATTCAAAAACTAGTAAATATTGAACAGAAATTGATATATGTGCAATCCCGAACAAGAACATTCATAAATAATGACCATTGAACAGATAATAATGAATGTGCAAGTCCGAATTTACCATATGAGGGAACAGAGTGCTGTCAGATAGTTCAATCCTGACTTGATGATTGCAATCCATTTTAAAGCAATTATGTAGAGGCTATATTTTGTACTGGACATTCCCTACCTTTTCTTGCACAATTAAGGACAAAATCAACAAGTTGATCAAGATCCACATCATCCAAGGAAACAGCTCCGGGAGGCATTACCACTTTCTTGATTAAGCTTCCTGAAAGTATGAAATTCAACAGTATCCGCCTGTCTCTCCAAAATCTTTGTATAAGCTCTATAGAATTCTCCCTGCAAACACAGACAGCACATTCAATTGGCGCCACCCACCCACCCACATTGTGTTCCTGTAAATTCTCTACCATCAAATTTCCTAAACATATCAAGAATCTTTCACCTTAACTACCTAAGAACATCAAGATTTACTTCAAACCAACTTCAAGATCTATTAGTCTTGTAAACTTAATCAAAACAAGGAAAGAACCCACTGGATTTTAAAGATTACTTACTCTTCCATTGCAACTTCAACGTAAACCCATTTGCTTAGCAAATCACACTTGCATTCACCAACTGAAAAAAAAAAAAAACAAGATTCTCGAGGTATATACCAAAATTGAATGAAATTTGAACAAGTCAAGAGGGAATAATTCTTAGAAGTAAATACCAAAATGGGTTAATAAGAAGATCAAAGGGTGTTGAAAACTGAAAAGATCTCTCGGTAATTCAAGAAACTGAGGACAAAATCAACGCTAACTTGATCAAGATCCACATCATCCAAGGAAACAGCTCCGGGGGCATTACCACCTTCTTGATTAAGCTTCCTGAAAGTATGAAACTCAACAGTATCCGCCTCCATAAAAATATCTTTTCATGAAGAACTATCTCTCCGAAATCTTTGTAGAAGCTCCATAAATTTCTCCCTGCAAACACAGACAACACATTCAATTGGAGCCACCCACCCACCCACATTGTGTTCCCGTAAATTCTCTACCATCAAATTTCCTTAACATATCAAGAATCTTTCACCTTAACTACTTAAGAACATCAAGATTTACTTCAAACCAACTTCAAGATCTATTAGTCTTGTAAACTTAATCAAAACAAGGAAAGAACCCACTGGATTTTAAAGATTACTTACTCTTCCATTGCAACTTCAACGTAAACCCATTTGCTTAGCAAATCACACTTGCATTCACCAACTGAAAAAAAAAAAAAACAAGATTCTCGAGGTATATACCAAAATTGAATGAAATTTGAACAAGTCAAGAGGGAATAATTCTTAGAAGTAAATACCAAAATTGAATGAGTCAAGAAAGAGTGATTCTTAGAAGTAAATACCAAAATGGGTTAATAAGAAGATCAAAGGGTGTTGAAAACTGAAAAGATCTCTCGGTAATTCAAGAAACTGAGGACAAAATCAACGCTAACTTGATCAAGATCCACATCATCCAAGGAAACAGCTCCGGGGGCATTACCACCTTCTTGATTAAGCTTCCTGAAAGTATGAAATTCAACAGTATCCGCCTGTCTCTCCAAAATCTTTGTATAAGCTCTATAGAATTCTCCCTGCAAACACAGACAGCACATTCAATTGGCGCCACCCACCCACCCACATTGTGTTCCTGTAAATTCTCTACCATCAAATTTCCTAAACATATCAAGAATCTTTCACCTTAACTACTTAAGAACTTCAAGATTTACTTCAAACCAACTTCAAGATCCATCAGTCTTGTAAACTTAATCAAAACAAGGAAAGAACCCACTGGATTTTAAAGATTACTTACTCTTCCATTGCAACTTCAACGTAAACCCATTTGCTTAGCAAATCACACTTGCATTCACCAACTGAAAAAAAAAAAAAACAAGATTCTCGAGGTATATACCAAAATTGAATGAAATTTGAACAAGTCAAGAGGGAATAATTCTTAGAAGTAAATACCAAAATTGAATGAGTCAAGAAGGAGTGATTCTTAGAAGTAAATACCAAAATTGAATGAGTCAAGAAGGAGTGATTCTTAGAAGTAAATACCAAAATTGAATGAGTCAAGAAGGAGTGATTCTTAGAAGTAAATACCAAAATTGAATGAGTCAAGAAGGAGTGATTCTTAGAAGTAAATACCAAAATTGAATGAGTCAAGAAGGAGTGATTCTTAGAAGTAAATACCAAAATTGAATGAGTCAAGAAGGAGTGATTCTTAGAAGTAAATACCAAAATGGGTTAATAAGAAGATCAAAGATCTCTCGGCAATTCAAGTAACTGAACTGAATCTTTCAATTAAGATGTGAATGTGAACTCTGAACTGACTGAAGAAGGAGAGTTGCTGATTTCAAATTTGTATAAAAAAAAAAACTGGACACGAGAGAGATTTTTTTTTTAGGACGAGAGACAATTTTGAGATATGACCTTTGAATTTGGTTTTATTTATAGGTCAAATTATGCCGGGGCGTATCTAGAGGGGGTGTCGTGGGTTCACGTGAACTCACGCTCCCCTCTCTAGATTATATATAGTAGTGTTATATGTTAAAAAAATAATTAGATATAGATATGTGAACTCACGTTCAAAGTATCATATAATAATATGATGATGATAGGGTGCACGTCTCTGAGTGAGGATAGAATCTTTGACTAATGGTTAACACTAAACAAAACAAGAGATGATTTAAAAGTTCATGTGGCATTCTATTACTTGTTTAATTTTAAACTTTTACCTAAATTAAATGAATTCATTCACTCGAATTTTTCACTTATAAGTTTCAAGCTTTTACAAAACTTTTTTTTAATTATATTCTTCAAAATCATTTATCATGAAAAAATATACCTTTAAAGGTTAATCTATGTAAACAAAAAAAATCAACTTTCAAAGTTCGATTTTATCAAAGCATTAAATGGTGTATTTATCTGATACAATAACCTCCAAACAAACTGAAAAATGCACCCATTTTTTTTATTATTATTATTATTTGACAAAATCGACCTTCAAAGGTTGATTTTAATTTATTTTTTTATAATTTAATTTATTAGTCAGAGTTTAACTTGAATCAATAACAAAATGCCACATGGATTAACTATTATTTTTTTAGAAAAAATAGTATTGACCGTTAGTCAAAGGGCCTAAATGAGCCAAAAATATAACTAGAATAGTATCTTTAGCAAAATAAATAAACGAATAGTATATAACTATAAATAAACCTTTTGTAACAGTCCATGAACATTTTTTTTTTTACCATTTTCCGTATCTTTTATCATAAATGCAACAAATAAAAAATACATGTAGTAGGTACAATTTTAATACATAAATAAGTGGTGTAACAATATTTGTTATAATTACTAAAAATCACCCTCTTCATTCGTTGGTATTTCTCTTTTTAGGATTATTTTCAGTTATAAAATACATTTAGGTGAGAAAAAAATGCATACTTTCTTTGATTTCCACTTTCATAATCAAGAACTGAATACATAGCTTCAAGAATACTAATGAATCATCTCTTTGTGCGGAACCAACTACAACCATCCATAGAAAGGATGTTATGAACCCAGAAAGCATGAAATTGAGTCCCAAAAAAGTACTCGTAATGTCATAAATTGGTTAGTGTACCGTGTATCTATGACAAATATTATTCTAGAGCTAAAGCAACCTTGAGTCATACAGAAGCACTGAATTGCACTTCTTTGAGGTAAGGGGGGCTCTAGATCAACCACATGATCCTTATATTAACCAAGAAGAGAGTCATCGCAATTCCAAATGAAGAACTTTGTCAAAACAAAAGGCTACAATGATTGGTCCAGACACATCTCCAAAGCACATCCTGAAAACTGTAATTATAGTAAAGATGCCAACTTGCACAAACCATGATGCCAAAACTCCCAGAAAATGACCTGATTAGATAGTGGGAGGTGAAGAATCAGAAATTTGAGGCTAGTCTAGGTGAACCACAAGAGAGGAAAAGTAATGAACAGATAATGTTAAACCTCTGCATGTTGTTTTTGTAACACTGCAAAAGTAGATCATACTAGACATTCTCCTTTGAGCCTTACGTGCAGCTGACTTGGGAACATCTGCAGAAATTGATAAACGCTAGGTTTCTTCAATGTCAATCAACAAGGACTATAAATTTGCGCTGAAACAAACAAAAAATAACCTTTTAAAAGCTTCCATGCCATGCATTGTGAGACATATTGGACCGCTAATCTTTCCAGGACGCGTCTCGTAGTTACAACAATAGTCTGATTAGAAGATACATAACATTAATTGCACACAAGATCTTCCAGTATACAATTTCAAAGTTGGTATAACATGCAAGTGCATGATTGAAGCATATATTGGAAACACATATTCCAAAAGTAACAAAAATAAATTGTCATGTCATTTTTAGTTACTACTCCTTCTGTTCACTTTTACTTGTCAACTGTTTACATTTACACTTTCAACCAATATGCATTATTGCTACACTGTTCATCTAGAACATGTGATCACCAATGAAGACAAGTTACAATAGAGGTTGAGGTGAATATCTAGGCTCAAATGAAATAAATCAAGACTTAACAATTCAATTGATTCTTTAAGAGTCAAACTTGCTTAAGCATTATAAATTTGAAATTTCCATCAATTTACTGCTCAATCGCTCTAACAAGCAATCTTCTATATTTGAGGTAAGATACAAGTAGAACAAGATCACACGGTCTTTTTGGCATGTAAATGTCTCTAAGCTCAATAAAATTAATTAGTACTGTAAATTATTTAAGCAGTTGAGGGTGGCTATTGTTAAGTGTGAAAAAAAAAAGAAGGGGTGTGTAGAAAATAAGGGCTCAAGTAAAAGAGAGGGCAAGGTTTTAAGTACCATTGGGAAAACGGAGAAGGGCCTAAAATACCCTTCAAGTATAGGAAATGGAACAAAAATATCCTCCTTCCACCTTTGGGCTCCAAAATACCCTTCCATCCACCTATATGAACCTATATTACCCTTTCACTTAACAAATCTTTTAAAAGTAACAATTTATAATTTCATTATTGACGTGGCGGCCTTTAATTGGCTAAAATTTCAATTAACCAAAAATACTCTCCACCATTAAAGTCATACTCTCCAAGCCCAACTTCCTCTCAATGGATAAAAGCTCAAAAATCCCTGCCCTACATACAGTTTACCTTTCCATCAAATTACAAACCTAATTAAATAAAATAGGAAAATAGTCTACTAATTCAAGATTCAACTAAAATGAAAATGTCTAAGAGTGCTTCAGTAAAGTTCCATTCATCGGAAAAACATGTAGCACTGGGACAAACCTCACTGTTGTCCTTCTTAGCTTGCAAAGTAGCAACTATATCCAAGCATTTCTCTATGTCAGGAATCTTTGCCTGCGTAAAGTGAAAGAGTAGTAGTCAACTGTCCACTTATTAGCAAAGATAACAATATAAAAACATCAAGCAGTTAAAAGAGAAACTCTCAAAATGACTTAAATCGAACACTTGATCGGTGCAATTTGTTGTTGGGGGTTATTCAGATCTTCTGTTTTCTACCCAATTTCTGGAATTTACAAATGGAGTTTCGCTAATTTGTTTCTGTGTCATGGATGTATAGTTGAAGAGCTGATTTGAATTCCTAAAGATGATATTTTTGTTAATATTTTCACACAGTGTTTTTTTATAATAAAGTATAGTGCTTTTTTAACTAGTTGAATTTAGGGATTAATGTTAGGGAACCCAATTTGTTTAGTATGGCAGCTAGGTGGGTATTGAAGATTCTTTGTAAGAGACTTAAAGATTGCCCATTGTGTATCTCCTTTGTAATTATTTTGATCCTCTGTTTTCCCTTAATTCTGGAATTTACGAATGGGTTTCGCTAATTTGTTACTGCCCATGGATGAATAGATGAAGAACTGATTTGAATTACTAAAGATGGTATATTAATTTAAATTTCAGCCAATTAATGGTTGTCAGGCCATTAATGAAAGGATTAATTATTACTCTTAAAGAATCTGTTAAGTGAAAGGGTAATATAGGTCCATATAGGTGGATGAAAGGGTATTTTGGAGCTCAAAGGTGGAAGAAGGGTATTTTTGTTCCATTTCCTATACTTGAAGGGTATTTTAGGCCCTTCTCCGTTTTTCCAATTGTACTTAAAAAGATGTAGTTAGAACAACTAATTGAAGTAGGCGATTAGAGGTTGAGAGACTCGACTCATACAATTAACCCTGTAAACCAGTTACTTGATAACCGAAATTAGTTCATTGCCTGAGATACGATACATGAAGTCCAATGCATGTTGCAGCCTTGGAATTTTTCAACTATTGTAAGTAATCTTATTATTTTATTCCTACATTCTTTTCTTTTGGCACTTTTAAATAAATAATTAGACCAGTATAATTTAGTAAAAATAGTTAATTGACAAGTCCTTTGGGTTTGATAACTTGGTTCTTTCAAGAGTCGCTATATTACTTGCGCGACCGCGTGCGTGTGCAATTGAGAGCAATAGTGTAAATATAGAAAAAATTACCTATCTACACACCTTTATTTACCATAATTCTCTCCCTATTTTCACTCCCACAATCTTATCAGTTAATTTCTTCCTTACAATTTGAAATTCAAAATTGTTCTCTCTCCAATCAAATAAATTTTTCTTGTTTCTCTCCGTTCATTCTTGTTTTTTTTTTTTTTTTCATCATCAATTTACTAATACTTATGGATGCTTCTTCTTCTTTTAGTATTAGGATTACCCAATTAGTTTCAACTACTCAAGATACTGTACATTTGAATCTCACGATGAAGATTTTGTTGAAAATAGATCTAAATAAAGAAACGATCTATTATTCATGAAGAATCTTGAGTTGGAGAAAGCAAAATCGAAGAAGGATGCATCTTCACGCCCATCTTTACCAAAGTTACAGATTCTCAATGTATCTTGTTTATTTTGTTTCTTAAATTAGCCTTTGTTAGTGGTATGAAATTTATGATACATCAATGCTACAATAGATTATGTTTTATGCAATGTATCATGTATACATTTATTACATTAATACATAAGCCTAATATTATTGAATACTCGACTAGTGAGTTTCGCGTTCAATACTTATGTACTTGATACATAAGTAATGCCTAATGTATCATTTACAATATATCAAGTTCTATAATGTATCTTCAATATTTTTTAATTTTAAAAGAATATAGATGGTAATAAATTAGTTTTTTTGTTGTGTATCGAGATTACCCAATAATAATCTTGGTACATAAATCATAATGTACTATAACTAATACATATTAATAACTAATGTGCATCACACGTATCAGATACACATTAATGGCCATGATACATTTATACAAATTACTGCTAAATATTTGTTCTCTGACAATGATACATTCATACAAACTAACACTACATGTATCTGATACTTAATATGTATCACACAGTAATGTTTTGATATAAAATCAAACACTTTACAAGCAATTTTTACTTATCTAATGTATCTGTAGATTGCAGCACTTAACAATTTACTAAATATTTTAGGAATAATAATGTATCATCAGCAATATATTCATCTCGGAAAAATAAAAAATAAAAACTTTGGTCATGATACATTCATACAAATTAACACTACATGTATCTGATACGTAATAACTATCACACGTTAATGTATCGATCCAAAACCAAACACCTTATAGGCAACCTTTACTACTTTAATGTATTAGGTAGAATTACAGTACTTAACAAGTACTAAATATTTTTAAAATAACAATGTATCATGAGTAATATATCTATTTGGAGATCACAAATCAAAAAATCGACTACACAACACTTCTCCAGCCTTTTTGTGTGTTGTATCAATGCATAGTATTGCAAATTCCGGCTTATGTTTCTTCACCTCTAAGTACAGACTAAGGAAGATATTCATGATGTATCTTCTCAAATATTTTGACATTTTTGAATAAAAAATGAAAGGATCTTCAATAAATTGGGACAAGAATTTTGAATCTCAATTTTTTTTGAAAATTTTGAATAAAAATTGAGAGGATCTTCGATGAACTGGAGAAGAATTCTAATTATTTTTCTGACAATTTTGAATAAAAATTGAGAGGATCTTCAAACAATTATATAGGGATAAAGAATGCTCGTCTCTGTAAAGTATCGGATCTCCAAATTTTCCTCAACTCATCGATCTCCAAGTTGCAATGGCTGATTCACAAAGGAAATATTTTGTGCAACACCTATTCCGTCACTTATATATCATTCATAACTCACCTCAGTTTCTCAGATTCTTGAATGTCTCAACAAAATAGAGATATTCATAATGTATTCAGTGCTTTTGAATCGAAATTGAAAAGATTTTTGACAAATTTGGAGAAGAAATTTGAATTTTTTTGAAGCTGTTATGCTTTGGGGGTGATTGATTAGCAGTGACAACAACGTAATTGCATGGTTTATGAATTCGATATTTAATTTTACGTTTCTTTTCCTTTTTAAGCGCAACATAAAAGACTTTGTTCCCCTTTTTAGCGCAACATGAGGATTCTTCTTGTATCAAAATTAATATATCCGGATGGTGACTTAAGTATCCGGAAGGTACAAATTTTAAGGAATTATTGTAATTAGAAAAAGAGTAGGGATAGTCCGATATTTATTATCGGACTATCGATTAAACCGTCAAAAGAAAACCTCAAATAATTAAGGGTGTGTTTGGTATGAAGGAAAATGTTTTCCTAGAAAATGTTTTCTTGGAAAACAAGTAGATTTTTGACTACTTATTTTTTCTCATGTTTGGTTGGTGAGTAGAACATATTTTTCGAAAAAGATTTTTTAGTGTTTGATTTATGAATGAAAAATATTTTTGAGAAAATATCTTTTATTTTTACTAGAGAGTAGAAAATAAGTTTTGAAATTGAAAATATTTTTTAAAAACAAACTTAAATTTTTTTGGGG
>NW_006239075.1:907553-921543 GCF_000226075.1 Solanum tuberosum | reverse complement strand
ATTTGGGAGAGTGGTGAGCGAGATCTGGGAGAGTGGCGAGCGAGATCTGGGAGAGGGGAGAGAGGGGAACGAAAATATATGTATATATACAATTTTCTCTGGCTTTATACAAACACAAATGCATTTTATATAATTTGCGTTTTTTGTATAAAATGAGAGAGGCGAGTGAGAGAGCGAGATCTGGGAGAGGGGAACAAAAATATATGTATATATACAATTTTCTCTCGCTTTATACAAACACAAACACACTTTATACACTTGCGTTTGTATAAAAAACATGAGAGGCGAGGAAGAGAACGAGAGTGGCGAGCGAGATTCACCAGGAGAGAGGTGAAATAGCAATAGTTTGCTATGAGGTACAATTAAATCAAACTATATTTATAGCATTTAATTTGAATTAATAGTTTGCTATTATATACAATTTTCCTCTTTTTTTTTGGGTTGGGGGGGAGGGGCTAGTTTGGGGATAAGGACAAAATAAATTGATTTTTTCAACAAAAAAAAATTGTAATTTAAAGTTGGAAGAGAGTTTTGAAAAGTGTGTTCCTTCCTACCAAACACACCCTAAGAATTGATAGCCCCATAATAATCAAAACTGTTATCAAAAGGGGAATTTTCACAAATAGCTACTATATGAAACTTAATTAGGCTCTCTAGCTATAGTTTGCCTAATTACGTTCCATAGCTATAGTTTCAGTAGCTATGAATATTTTCCTTTGTATATTTCACATGATTTTAATAGTATATACAATTCATTTTTCAAGAATTTGATGAATTTAGACGGTAATTTCGGTTGAGAAAAAGGAAAATAATCTCATAAATTATGGAATTGTATCTCATTAGAGTTTCATACCAAATATGACTCCCTCCATACTAACAAATATTTATTATCAATTGATTTGTATATATTGACTTATATGAGTTAGATATTGTGTTTACTGGAAATGTATACATTGCACATTTATTTTGTATAAGTATAATTTTGATGATATAATTTTTGTATAGTTGTCTAAAAATTATAATGAATTTGTATATGTATCAGAATATAATTTATATTCAATTTGTATAATTGTATGAAGTGACTACTAGATTCATTATTATATTTGTATTATTATACATTTAATTGACGGCTAGAGTTATACAATTAGAAATTTTTCATAACTTATACAAATCAAATGTATCAACAAATTATATATACAAAAAAGATAATTGATAAATACAAATGAATCTATTGTATATGTACCACTATTGGACAAAAAAATATACAATTAAATGTATATATTTGTATAAAATCTGAAAAATCCGTAACATTATGCAAAAATAACAAAAATGAATTCATTAAAATATACAAATTAAGTTATACAAAAGACCGCAATTCCTTCCCCATCTTGTTGGTCCATTGACTCTTCTTCTTCTTCTTCTTCTTCTTCATCCGTCTCTTCTTCTTCCATCTCTTCTTTTTCCTCTTCGATTAATTGCTTGTAGATGCAATTTATTTTGCCTTACAAAAAGATAAAAAAATCGCTCAATTTTTGTGAATGCATTTGAATACCTCGAGTGATTCTCTTATGGCTGATATCGAGATTATGACTGAAAAAATATTAAACTATGGGAGAAATTAAAACAAATACAAAAAAATAAAAATTGATGGAAGGGTTTTTTCAAAATCTAAAATTGATTCGGTTGAGAAATTTATAGGGGATTGAGAGACTTATGGAGAAAATTAAGTGAGAGTGAAAGAGAGAGGTAGTGGGAAGATTTGTATAAACGGGGAATTGGGTTACTACACGTTCTATACAAAAAAGTGGGGCCCAATTTAACAATTTTCTTAAACAATAATCATTTTCTATAATTAATTAAAACTATAGTCATGTAGCATAATTAAGTACTAAATGTTAGCTTAGCTATATAATCTTCTCTTATCAAAATACCTAAATCAATAATCCATATCGATAAATCAATATATTTTTTCGATTCAATTTATTTATTTCGGTTTAGTTTCAAACAACTCCATTAAAGAGCACCCAAAATAAATTAGATCCGTTGCAAAACTTCCGCCCATTATACCTTTGTGTGAGGCCCAAACCCGCACGGCCCATTTACCCGTTTCTAACATCTCCCTCTTTCCGTTTCTTCTACTACCCTTAAACCCTAAACTCTGTGTGCTGCCATTGTTCACTGGTCCTAAAACCCTAGTCACTACATTACTGTTCCTTTGCTTTTATTTCAATTTCAATCCAAATTAGCAACTGATTGTAACATATTTCTGCAAAAGTTGTGAACTTTAAGCTCACAATTGAATCATGAAGAACCTGAAAAAGAAGAAAGCTTCAGCTCAAAACACCCAGAAGGGTAGTAAGAAGAGATTTTCAGTTGAAAGCGACCCATTTTTCAATGAAGACAACGACTTGAAAAGGCGAAAGAGATTTGGAGATGATGAAGATATTGAGAGCAGTGATGATTCAGAGGACATTTATGGGTCTGATGATGAAGGAGTGGATAGGAATGAGAGGAAGGATGAAGAAGAGGAGGAGGAGGAGGAGACGGCAGCTGAGAAGAGAAAGAGGCTGGCGGAGACATTTTTGCATAGTATGAGGGAGTCGAAGAGGAAGGAAGAGGAAGAAAGAGAGAGTGGAGAGGAATATGATAGAGAGGAGAGGGAAGCAATGAGAGACTCATGGATGGTAGACATGTTGCAGAAGGAGCAGATGGAGGGCAGTGGTCGTTCCAGAAAAGCTATTGCTTCCAGGTGTGTGATAAGTATGGATTGTTATTCCATTTTACCTGAATTTACTCTGTTCTGGCATGGATAGCTCGATGGGTTTTAGTAATTCATGTAATTGCTGGATTCCGGGTTCCCAAGGGGATGGTGGTGTGGTTAGGTATATAAGTAACAACTTATAGGTCCTTTGGGTTAGAGATGAGCTATGTAGGGATCATATGCGGAGAGATTAGTAATGCAATGATTGCAATGCAGGGCGTGTATAATGTAAAGATTATGCCTTTTTGAATGTTTAGTTTCATATATTACATTTTACTAGTATACAATGTATAATTAAAATATTTGTTGTACTTTTTTAACAAAATAAACATTTTCTTGTTATAATGTTGATTTCTAGGTGGAGATTCATCTCCTTAAATCCCAACCAAACATTGTAAAATTTATACTAATTTTAGTGAGATTGTATGTCCTACAATCTAAACTAAATGGCCCATGTTCGAATCCCATGCACAAGCTGACCTAGACTCCATCATCACCAGCGGATTAATTGTATATGATGGTTATTTTCAGAGGTCAACCAAATCGAGTAGAAGCACCATGAATAGCCCATCTTTGTTTCTGTTTTAATGTTAGAACGTGTTGTGCTTGCATATAGGCTATAGCTGAGGTTTTTTTGAGTTAAAAGCTGCTATTTCATTATCTCCTATTTAGAGAATCAAATAATTGCTACGTAAGCTGTTGTGTTTTCCAGTATTACCATGAATCATGATAAGAGATATTCAATTTTTGCAAGTAGTTAAATAAAAAAGGACATTGGTTTTAGATAGTTATTGAGTTGTACCATTATTCATTCTCCAGGATTCAAAAGCCTACTGAGGGATTTCACCTTTTAGTGAAACATCGACAGTCTGTAACTGCTGTGACTTTATCTGATGATGACTTAAAGGGATTTTCATCTTCTAAAGATGGTACTATTGTTAGCTGGGACGTGGACAGTGGAAAGACAGAAAAGTATGCATGGCCTACTGATGAAGCTTTGAAATCACATGGTGCAAAGGAGCCACAAGGTCGGGCAACAAAACATAGTAAGCATGTTTTAGCTTTGGCTGTCAGTTCTGATGGACGCTATTTGGCAAGTGGAGGCTTGGACCGTCACATTCATTTGTGGGATGTCCGAACACGGCAGCATATTAAGGTATTGTGATCAACTTTAGATTCTGACTCTCTCTCTCTCTCTCTCATATCTCAAATTAAATCTGTAGAGCTAGATGACAGCTTGGAACTCGTGTTGGCCAGACTTCTCCTTGCAAGTGCAATAGCACTAAAGTGACTTTGTTGGCATTTCCATTGCAAGTTCAATTTTTTGGAGCTAATTGCGCTCTTCAAATCTGAAAGAGGCTAATTCACTGATTCTTTATTTAACTCTTCATTGCTGCTCTAATATGGAGATGATTCTTTTACAGGCATTCCCTGGTCATAAGGGACCTGTTTCATGTTTGACATTCAGACAAGGATCTTCTGAACTGTTTTCAGGGTCGTTTGATCGATCCATCAAGATATGGAATGTCGAAGATAGAGCTTATGTAAATACTTTATTTGGTCATCAAAGTGAAGTTCTAACCATTGATTCTTTGAGGAAAGAAAGGGTTTTGACAGTTGGACGAGACCGAACCATGCACTTATGGAAGGTAATTCATGGCCTTTCATCTGCTTTCAGGAATTCTTTTTCCTAGCTATGTATCTGTGTGGCGAAAGAAAATCTGGTTGTTTCTTAAGTATTCAATGATTTTTTTTTTCTATGAGGAATTTAAACGAAGATCTGCGTCTTGTTGATGAAGAAGTCCTTCTCATGACAGTGTATTTTTTCCAGTAAAAGGCATAATTTAGTTGAGTTGTCATCCAGCATGTCTTTCCTTAGTGCCTGAGGTCTGAGCTTTTTAGGATCTAAGAGTTTTTGTTTGTCAAAACTCCTAATAAGATTCCTTGAAGGTTGCTCTAACACTGTTACTGAGTCTCTGATGTCAGATAACTTCAATAAAAAAAAAGAATAGTAAAATTTTTAGATGTCTTTTAAAAAGAACATTATATAATATTGAGTTTGAGGATGTCCAACTAAAAAGGAATTAAGGCATGTAAATTGGGTTAACCCTAGTTTTAAGGATTTGCAATTTGTCAAATTTAAGTTGGTGAATCCTTTTTTATAAGGTTGTAAGAATAGCAGACAAAACATTCTTGCTTCCTTACTCGTAGATTCAATGGGATGTTAGAAAATCTTTATGAAGATTATATGTTGGTTATAGGGTGTGGAGTGTGGAGGAATATCATGAAGGGATGGGTAGATTTTTATGAAATATATGCTGTGGAGATTTGTTGTTAAAAGATGAGATTCCGAGTATGTATGCAGTATTTTTGTCAAAAAAAAAAGAGTGTATGCAGTATCTTGTCAAAGGGAGGCGGTAGTCCAGCACACTAGGTGGACACAAGTGGCAGAGATGGTTTGGGATTTGAGATTCAGGAGGGATTTCCAGAATAGGGAGGTGAATGAATTTGTTGCTAACTTTACTACATCAACATTGTGAGCGAGTTGAAAGACTCGATACAATGAGATGGAAGTTGGGGAACAAATGTGTGTTTTCTGTCAAGTCCTTGAGAAGCTTTTGGTGAGGACGAAGGAGGCTTTTCCTGTCAAGTCAATTCGAATTCCTAAGGTGCTGAGGTAGGTGTGCTTTTTTATCATGGTTAGCTGCTGGAGGGGTGGTTTTGATGGCGGAAATCTTTAAGAGAAGGAAGGTTGTGTGTATCAGCTGTGTTACTTGTGCAAGGAGGCGGGCGAAGCTGTAGATCATCTTTTACTATACTGCAGCCTAGCAACGAGGATGGGATATGTTTAGTTGGTTTGGTATACCTTAGGTGATGCCAATGTATGTGAAGACCGAAGAAACTGTTGTTTTGCTGGAAAGCCGGAGAAAGAGCAGGGCATGGAATGTTGTACCTCTGGCTTTGATGTGGATCATTTGGAGAGAGAAAATAGGAGGGCTTTTGAAGGGGTAGAATTGAGTTTTGGGCAGTTGTAATGTAGTCTCTGATCCCTTATTTATTCTTTGGTGAACTGATGTAGTTCCGGCTTGTATAGTCGATTGGGTGTCTTTTGCAGGGAACCATATCTTTATGTAGGCTCTTTACTTTTTGGTATGCTTCTTGTATACCGACTTTGGCCTTTTGATTTAGGAAACGAACTTCTTTACCTGATAAAAAAGGTTTTGCTGATCCATTCCTGCTGAGAGGATCCCTTGTGCAGTTGTGCTACTAAGGTTGTAAGAATAGCGAAAGAAGCATTCTTGCTTGCTTACTCCCAGATTCAATGGGATGTTACAAAAACTTTAAGAAGATTATATGTTCAGGTTATGGGTGTTGCTGATCTAATCTTCTGAGAGTTGTCTTGTGCTACTATGAAGTTGCCTTGGGGATCTAATTTTTCTGTTTTAAACACGATAACTTAATTTCTTTTTAGTGTATTATGGTTCACCACAGTGGTCATCATAGATATATCCTTGAAGTTCCATAAGTGAAAGTTTAGTTGAGAGGGTTCTATGACTAGGTTCCACTCGTGGTACCACTGAATGCGCAAGGTTCTTTCTTGAATTAATAAGAACAAATTTTGAAGTGTCCTTGTTAACAAGTTAAATTCTTTTTACAACTAAACTTTGCTAATGTATCCACAGATAGTTCTGACTCTTGATAATTTTCGTTACCACTTTGCCTCCCTCTTTCCTGCCAATAGGTTCCAGAGGAATCTCAATTGATATTTCGTGCTCCAGCAACTTCCCTTGAATGCTGTTGTTTCATCAATAATGATGAGTTTCTATCTGGTTCTGATGATGGAAGTATTGAGCACTGGAACGTAACAAGGAAGAAGCCTGTCCACATTGTAAAAAATGCACATGCTTCATTGCAATCAGTGGGAATTGAACAGAGCAATGGGGCACTATCAAATGGCCACATGGGTAAGCTTTAATGTTTGTATTTTTCTGTTATCTCTCTCTTATGCTAGAATTCTTTTAGTTGTATGTTTTAATATCGATATGTAACTTCAATATGAATTCTTTCATTAAAAGGTAATTGAAAAACTAAAACGTGTTTAATCTTGCAGAAAATGGCACCCTTAATCCTCAGTGTCATTCCTCATCAGCACTCTCTTGGGTTAGTGCGCTGACAGTCTGCAGAAATAGTGATCTTGCAGCATCAGGAGCTGGCAACGGGTCCGTTCAACTGTGGACAATTGAAAATGAATCAAAAGGCATCCGGCCATTGTTTGAGCTCCCAGTGGTAAGAATCGATCAGTGTGTCTCCATCTGATTCTTTGGAACTTCTTTGGATTTAGTTTGGTAATACTAGGAGTCTGTGACTTAATTATACCCAGGAGTAGAGGGGATACTGTGTGTGAGTGGTACTAGATTTTGTGGCTCACTTAACATCTGCTAGTATTACACAGGCGGAAAATATTGTGTTAGAAAGGCATGATAGGTTACCAACCCTATACAGGTCTAGTGACATATGTTAACCCTACAACATTATGGTTTCGTCTCAATAGAAAAATGATAACTCTGCAGGGCTTTTAAGTTGGCCATAAAAATGCAGAATTGGTAGGAGTTTAGACTGTTCAGAATTCTATTCAAATCTATGGCTGTTCATCCAGGCATACTGAAATGGGCAAATCGAAATGTGCTGCCAACTCTCGTTCTTCTTCTCCTCTTTCCAAGCAAGTGCCAACTAAAACAAATTCTGCCATTACCAACATAGTTCATTTGATATCAGATTAGTTTTGTCAGTCCAATACTGAAGCTTATTCTGAAACAATAAAGAGCAATTAACAAGATTGTTTTTGAAAAGGTAACAGTTTATTGCTAATGCTCAATTAACACTAAGAAAGTGCAGATCTGTACTGGTATACAAGGCAAAGAGCATAGTTAGTCATTTACCATTTCTTTTTCTTTTTGTACACCAAAAGAGAAAAACATGTATGCAATTTAACTTGATCTTCTGGATAGGATTGACTCTGCCTTCAGTATACCTTTCATCCCTTTCTTTCTGCTATACATGTAGGGATTCCATTCCACCATTTGTTCTGCCTCCTTGAATTCCTTTGCTGCTCCAGCATCTAAGAATGTCTATTGGTATTCCTAGGTATCATCCATTTTAGACCCGCCATATTTAAGAAAAGGATTTTTTCTAAAAAAAGATGCCAAGGTTGGTCTGTTATTGGACAATGAAGGAATAAATGGCTAACTGTTTCTGGGTTCTTTTGACAGAAAAAGTCACCTAGAACACAGCTGAAAACCCCTTTTCTGCCGATTTTCTTGTGTCAAGCATGATTCTTTTGCCACCAATCAGGAGGAGCATGCAAATTTCATTTGTCTATCCACTTCCCAAATCTGTTTCCATGGCCAACATAGTGACTGTTGCACACACCTGTAGTGAGAGAAGTGTATTATGATTTTACTGGGGATATTGATTTGACATAGTTTCCTTTCCCTGCCAAAAAATGAGACAGTATAGCAATTCTATCCATAATCTCACTAATTCTCCCTAACTATCACAAAGGGATTGACCTAGATATTAAAGATCTGGAGTGAAAAAAGAAGAAGAAGAGATAACTGTTTCAAAAAAAAAAGAAAAAAAAAGAGCTGGAGTAACAGCCTTAGGAACAAGGTTAAAATCTCAGCAGAGGACCACATTGGGTGAATCATCCCACTCTATAAGTCTTGGTTGGATTAGTCGAGGTGCAAGCACAAGGTTGTTTGGAGACGAACATTTTCTGAAAAAAAGGTCTCTTACTATCATCCCCTTTGGTAATACAGTCCGTCCTTTTTTTTATCAGCAAACAAGACAGACAAACCCGTGAGGGTTTCAAGTAAATTGTTCAACACTTCTATTTTTAACCCATTGACATTAGCACTGGTTTAAACTAAAGTTCCCTCTGGGATATGTAGAACAAATAGAGCTTTTAAAAGTTAACTGACTTAAGCAGCTGTCCAAAATGTTGTTTATAGATTGCCTTTTCTAGTTAGTCTTGCATTATCTATGTTCAAGTTGAGTTCTTCGACATCTTAAATCAAAGTCAATCTTCCAGTTAGTTGTTTGGTGTGAATATAAAGTTACCCTTTTCTCAAAAAAGTCAAATCTTCCAGTTAGAAGTCTTGCAATGAATTTCTTAAGCAGTTCACCATATATGAACTCTACTAAACGTTGCACTTAATGGTTAACATACATTGTTCTGTTTACTTGAAGAAGCCAAATACTTATATAGTGTTTTTGTATCCTTGCTCACTGTTCTTGATGCTCAATGAAATTGGCAAATGAGATTTAGCGTGCTCAATTCATTGGACTTAACTTATAAGCAATAGTTCCGGGGCTGTTTGTATGCTGCTTGTAGACTGATGTTGCTTCTTTAGAACAATGTAATGCTGATATGATCATTGTTTTAATGCAGGCTGGATTTATAAATTCCTTAGTTTTTTCAAAATCAGGACAGTTCTTGGTTGCTGCAGTAGGGCAGGTGAATGGTTCTATCTCCATTTTTATGTTTCAGTGTTTTCCAACTTAGCCGAACAGATCAAAAAGATTTAATTTCTTCCATATTTGTTTGTTTTGATGATCCAACTTCTTGATACAATAGTACAATACATCACTCAACAATTTTTTGCTTGGCCAATTCTTTTCGACTGTGATCAGTGTCCTCTTAGGACTATAAGTATTTGAGATGACAAGTTAATTCTTTTATAGAGAGATTAGAATTTTTAATTTTTTTTGGGATGATTAGTTATAGTTTCTTAGTATGATTTCCTGTCTTTGCCTTTACTTGTTTGGACATTTTCAGGAAAAGTCTTAATTCTTCTTCTGTCCTTCAAAGAACCAAATCTTTTTCCTTGTTAGTTTTTCATGAAGTTATCATTTCTTCTGCTGTGTTCTTTTTTTTTTTGTTTTGATAAAGTAAAGTTGTATTCTTCAGCAATGAGGGTATGCTGGCAACCATTTCTTCTGCTGTGTTCTATCCTTGAGTAAGTTCAAAACGGTTTGCTAACAAAGATATGTGCCTACCTGAAACTTGAAATTTGATTGTGATGATGGTAGCAAGATTCCCTCCTTTGTTTGCACAAAGGCAAATGGCCTACCTGAACAAGTATTCTTAGGGTAATGATAAGAACATTTTGAGTTGGTTGCAGAAAACTAACATAGATGACACATTTTTGGAGTTGAAAGTGACTACATTTTCTCCTTGTGGATGAAAGAACATTTGGTTCGATATCCAAAAAGCTTCTTAGATATATGGGTAACTGTATCTGTGGACTAAGACTCATCTGGGTAGAAAAATACTGTGTTTTGAGTCAGACTTGGGTTATTGATCTGAGTACCTTATATTGTAATGAGCATAGTTTCCTGATGATGTGCAAAATATCATCCAATATTCTCCAGCACAGGGACGCATTGAATTCACACCTAAAGCATCGTTGATAGTCTGTATATTGCTATTTTATCTCATGTACCATCATCTGCTCTGATATGCAGGAACCTCGCCTAGGAAGGTGGGGACGTATTGCTGATGTTCGAAATGGAGTTTTTGTGCATCCTTTGAAGCATTCGTGATATTGAGCTTGTTACTCATTGTCCATTTTGGCTCATGCTAAAAGGAGGAATAGCCTTCTCTGTACTTTCTTGTGAGGTCAATATTTATTTTTATGTTGGCAAAAATTTTGATCTATCAATTTTGATATATTTTTATTCTCTCTTTTCACATTTGTTCATATTGATTCAGCTACGTAATAGAGAAATACAGAACAATTTTAGTGTATTAATTGAAATTCCAATGACTTCAGTGAGTTTGAAGGATTTACTTAATACTTCTCAAGAAACAACAATACACCTAGTGTAGTTTCACAAAGCGAGGTTTGGGGACTGTAGAATGTATGCAGATTTTACTCTACCTCAGATCTTGTAAATGTAAAGGACAGAATCTTTAAGACCTCTTTCCTCAATAGAGAAGTTTTCTTTGTCGTCACATATTCATTTGGAAAAAGTGCAAAGTGAAATAAATTGTCTTTCATTTGCAATGCATAGGTGAATATCACCAATTACAATATTAGGGGAATCGTGGATATGTTATCAAGATGACTTTTGGTACTCACTGGTCCCTGCTGGAATGGCCAGAAAAATAATGCATGATGCCCTTACAAGAGGCCAAATCATAATAATGACCTAGTTGGTCATAAGAAATAATATTCACTATGCACTCGTGTGGTTCAGTGGCCAATGAAGTTATATTTACTTGTTGATGGTGAGAAATAGTATTCACATCTGTCAATTGTCCTGCCGATACTCGATAGAAATATCGACTTTACAAAGGCTAGCGGGTGCAGGTTATAAGGTCCGTTCTCGCCTGATGTCTACTCAGTCACCACGATGGGAAAGACTAAAGGCGGCTGCTGGTGGGCAGTGTTATCTTGTACTTGTTGATGGTGAGATGTGGCAGGTATTTTGTGGAATTAATTGAGGTGCTCGAAAATTGATTCAGACATCACGGTCATAAAAACAAAAAATATTCACCTTTTCTCAAACAATTTTTCTTTTATTTGAGAATTAATGTTTTAATCATGATAATAAAATGAAAAATATTTGAAATCTCAAACGCACTTGACCACTATTTGAGTGACAGTGGGTGCACTTCTAATTTATTTCCTATTAATAACAACAGTAACATCATATCAAGCCAACAAAAGACAAGAAGTTTAAGCAATTGGAGCCCATAAAAAAAACATTGGAAAATTTTCACACCTATTTGCAGGAAACTTTAATTTGAAATATTTTTAAAAATTTGGTCTCATGAGATTTTTGTGGCTATATAGAAATAGACTAGCTCAATTTATATGACAACTTATCATCAATTGTATCAATGTAAGTGCAATTGTTATTCAAGGATAATAAATTGTATTAATCTTTTCTTTTTGATAGCTATCATATTCAGTCGATATATCTCGATTAATTTTACAAGATACCTACTAACTCCTATCAATACAAGTATGCATCAAGGCTTTGCACGTATGAGAAAAAAAAACACTTTTCTCATACATTTTTCTTTTCTACCGACTATCATACATTTTTAACAAAATACACCAACCATGCATAACCATAATTCTACTTAACAATCACAAAGTCCTTCTAACAAGTTATGAACATATATTGGACCAAAAAGCATAAAATTATGACCGTATACACTTTTCATCAATTGAATCAAATCTTAATCAAAATAAATACAATTTACCTTCTTTATGATACAAATAAACATTTCAAATTACCCAAAAGAATTATATCTTAAAAATATATATATACAAGCAAGTTATCCTTTATAAAATAAAAAAATATTTGTTTTGACATTTTCTCCCTCTCGAGTATACTACTATTAATTTTTTTTAAAAAAAATTCACCGACTAACTAATTTAAATTCCGACCTTTTCAAGAAAAAAAGAAGTATTAACTTAATATATCTATATTTTTTAATAATAGGTTTAATAAAATTTATTTCGTGGCTTATTTTGACATTTTCTCCCTCTCGAAAATACTATAATTTTTTTTTAAAAATTCACCGATCCAACTAATTTAAATTCCGTCCGGAAATTTTTGATAATAGGTTTAATAAAATTTATTTTGTGGCTTCTTTTTCTTCTCAAAGGTCCCCAAAAATACAGCAAGGAAAAAAATGCCTCTTTCCACCGTCTCACAATTGGTGCCAAGTATAATTCTTTTATGAGCATGATAACAATTGAACCGAATCCAATCTTATCAAAGACTCTGCTCCCCACCTTTTTCTAGGGCTTCCTGGGTTCAAGATCATTGTTGGGGTTGCTTTTTTTTTGTTCTTAGATCCAAATTGTTGAAAATTCTCTTCTGGGTCGGTTCTTGATTCTGAAAAAATGGCCATGTTTTGGCGTATGGCTGGCCTCTCCACTGCTTCTCCAGTAACCCCTTTAATTCCCTGTCTCATTTTTCTTTTTACTTTTTGTGAAATGTTTGTGTACGATTTGAATGTTTGGGTTGCTATATCTAGTGTTTATTGATTGGGATTGTATAGGGTGGTTTATTTTTTAAGGATTTTGATCAAATGGAAATGGGTTTTGGTTTTTGTTGAATTTCTTGTTATGTATGTTGTGTTGTGTTGTAGCAGTCTTAATTTTGAATTCAGAATTGTGTAAGGGAAGATTGGTAATGTGATTGGTCTGGACTTCTAGAGTGGGGAGTACTTTTTTGGACTGAATTTATAGTGGAAGTTAATGTTTTGGGGGTCTGGTGTTGTGGTGTTTACTGGTTGTATTCTGATTGTCTTAATTATGCAACTCGAAGAGACTGAGTGTTAAATTCCTTATTGAAAGAGGGAAAAAGGAAGAGAGTGAGTGTTAGATGGACTTGGATGATGGTGGCATTTTTAAAGATATTTTTTGGGTTAAATCACAGAGCAATGGAACAGTGGCAGAGGAGAAGTTTATGATGGACTGGTGGGCCTTATGATTGGATCTAATTTCTTGAACAAATAGCTATGGTTTGATGAATCATACATCTATAATTGCTAATTGAAGAAAATAGCACCGATGAAGTTCCTGTCTATCAGGTCCTCAATGTTAAACTGCAATTCTACCTTTGTGCAGCATTGTGGAATTTTTCAAGGAATGTACTTTTCATAACTTGCTTTTTATCCGAACTAAGTGCTAGATTATGTTGCAAATTTTAAGCTATTTTGCTTTCTAGATTGACATCAATGAAGTAAATGATATCTCTTGGTAAAATTATGTTCTTTCCAATGCAATGTACCTTTTGCCCATACTAGACGCCTTTTCTAAGCATGCCCAGGTAGCCTTTCATTTGGAATTTGTTGTTTTTATGGAATTTAGAGGAGGTGATCCGGGGAACGGAAGTCCTTTTCTTTGTACACCACATACATAGGCCATTTCAAGTTTTATGCCATATACTTGGGCAAACTTTTTTTTGCCCCTTCTTTTCTACACTTAATACCAAACTTTTGTCTCTAGAGGGTTCAAACCTGTTACGTGTGCCTAAACCACACATAAAATATAGCTTCTTTCTTGAAACATGGACGGCGATAGTATAAAATATCTAACACCTATTTTTTGACTCAATTGTTTGCTAGCTTAACTAATTGAATAATGATGTGACACAATGGCTATGGGGGTTCGGGTTGGAGACACACTTTGTCGGGGGGGA
>NW_006239075.1:904372-906756 GCF_000226075.1 Solanum tuberosum | reverse complement strand
GGGTGGGAATAAAGGATAAATATGGAATTTTGGAAGGAGGTGGAGAACTAGAGACATCACTTTGCCTTTCAGGTGTGGTTAAATTTTGGGGAAATAGATGGTGCGGGGATGACACTTTGAAAGATGATTTCCAGTGTCTCTATAGAATTTCTTGCCAGAGAGAGATGATAGTTCAACAAATTAGGGGGACACTAGGACTTTTTGGGACTTGAGCTTTAGAAGGATGTTAAATGATTGGGAAGTATCAATTGTAATTATAATTGTCTAAAACAATAAAATGATTGGGAAGTAGGTGAGCTACAAAGATTGTTAGTCTTATTACATAGGCAAGGCAACCCAATTGATAAGCCTGATGCATGGTGGTAGAGATTTAAGGGAAAATGGCGTGTTTATTGTGAAGACTTTCTATGGGAATCTGTTGCTTAGGGAGGAGCAAATGCTTCCATGTAATGCAATATGGATCCCAAAGGCACCAAGGAAGGTGTGCTTTTTGCTTGGTTAGCCACAAGAGGGGCGATTTGACAATAAAGAACTTGAAAAAGCAGAAGATTGTATTCATCGGCTGGTGTTACATGTGCAAGGAGGTGGGTGAGGATGTGGATCATCTTCTCCTACATTGCAGTTTGACAATGAGAGTATGGTGTGATATGTTTAAGTGGTTTGGCACTCCATGGTGATGCCAAAAACGGTGAAAGAATTGATGTTCAGTTGGAAGAGTGGGAGGAGAAGAAGAAGACGAAAGGCATGGAATATGGTGCAACTTGCATTAATGTGGGTTGTCTGGAGAGAGAGGAATAGAAGAGCTTTTGAAGGTGTAGAGTCGAGTTCCCCTCAAAGTTGCCTTCGTTCCCTTATTTTATTTTGGTGCACTCAGAAAGTCCCCTATTGTATAGACGAGATTGGGTGGAGTTTGTAGAGACTCAGTTGATTGTGTAGATTCTTTACCTTTTGGTATACCACTTGTATATGGTCATTTTATGGCCTTGTTTATGATATGAAATATGTTTTACTTGATCAATAAAATGATGTGACACAAAGGGATGGTTTCATGATGATAATGTAGAGTGAACATGTCAGTTAACTGGACAAATGTAGATTGTTGACAAGAAAAACTCAAATGTAAATTGTTGACTTAACTGAACATAGAGTGCTGATTTTACATGTTAGCTACGGGGACTGATGGATCTGTTTCTAGACAATGTGGATGTGTAGTCACTTTGTATTACACTGGAAGGATACAGGGTTTCACCACAGCAATCAGTGTCATCTAGATGGTTAAAAGAGACGTGAATAGTTGAATTATTATAAAAGAAGAAAAAACTTTCACTGTGCTGATAACTTATGGTGAGTCTACAAGGATTGAGAGTTTCTGATATGAAGGATAAGAAAGAGACAAAAAAGAGAACTTTTCATAGACTTTGGTAACAACATAGGGGCTCCATGTATAGTAGTTTGTCCTTTGGAAAACACAAGGTTCTTTACCTAAGTTGGACCTTGCTAATGCTATCTAAACAGTAGGTAGGCAGTGAATGTATGACAACTATCTCTCAAGCACATCTTTAGTTCCGATCTCAATAATTAAATTGAATATTCTTCATCATATATTATGAAATCTGAATATATTCTGCAACTTTTGCTTTGGAATATTTCAGAAATATTCTTCTACATAAATTTAATGGATGCAAGTGCAATTTAATATTTGAGTTCATTACTTCTCAGTTTTCAACATTGCTTACTCCAAAGCATTGTATCAGTGTTCAACTAATGATGTTTCTCAATAAATAATGTGTGTGGATATTTTATGATAAAAATAATGTGCATAGATTTATAGGATACACTGACTATTTTCAGGTGGAGACAATTTTGGATAAGGAAAATTTTGCACTGGATGAGCTCTTGGACGAGGATGAAATAATTCAAGAATGTAAAGCTCTTAATGGACGCCTTATTAATTTGTAAGCACCTTATTCACTCTTGGTTCTTCAGGGGGGTTGTTGGTATGCTAGATATAAGTTGTAATAACATCAAGTTCTATTAATTTTGTATGTGATGTACAAACTACAAAATATCTCCCAACCATTGATGTTTCATGGAAAATCCATTTAAAGTAAATATCTTTTATTGTGAAAAGATAAGTCTGGATTTGCTGCTGTATGGTGAGGTTTAGCTGAGGGAGTCTAGTGATGCATGCCGTGCATTTGAGGCTTTTTTAAAATTGGCTAGTCTGGATTTAGTAAGAACAAGTGGTTAACTTTTGTAATTCTGGTTTGTTAATTAGGACTACAAAAAGTTTAGTGTGCACTAAATAAACATGCCAAGTGCAAGGCTAGTTAGATATCCTTCTTAAACTCAATTTTTTGGGTGGGGTGAGGTGGGGGGGGGGG
>NW_006239075.1:869242-904269 GCF_000226075.1 Solanum tuberosum | reverse complement strand
GCTGAGGCAGTGTTTGTTTTTTAACAAAACTTAATTTTGTTTTCACTATAGACTATAAAGATCAGTGTTATTACAAGTTATCACTTAAATGATGAAGCAATGGGCTTCATAAAAGTGTGCACTTGAAACAATGACAATCAATGTGATCCCAATGCGAAGTGGTCTCGGTTATTTGAATCTCAACTTTGAATAGTCGGATTAATATCAGCGTTACTGTTTATTGGATTGTGAAATCAGTTATTTTAATTGCATTCTGATCATTATTGTACTAAATTCATGTAATTTTGGTGATCTTTTTAATGTTGTGAATTGTGAGTTTGACTTCAAAGAAGCATATGCTTCACTTCCGGTATTTCGCTTCAAGCATCATGGACCTTGTCGCTATTTTTTTTACCGCTTTTGCTTTTAAAAACACGGGTAAGATATTTTTGATGTTTTAGACAATATGGAAGAAGTATCATGTGACGACAGGCTTCTATTTTGTAACTGTCTAACTTTGGGGGACTATACAGTTTGGTATAGTATACCTGTTAATATATAGAATGTTACCATTATAAAAATGGCAATATTATGAAATTTTTGGTGCCATCTCTGCACAATTTGTTTCTTCTTGTAGGATTTAAAGGTCATTTCTTGGAAGAACCTGTCAAAAAAGGAAGTCATTCCGTGGAAGAAACTGATCATCTTATGCTTTTCTTTCTGACAGTCTGCGAGAAAGAGCTCAAGTTGAACAACTTGTCAGGTACATAGTGGAAGAGGCTCCAGAAGATGCTGAGAAGAAACGAACTTTTAAGTGAGTGTCTGACTGGCACTGGAAAGTTATTTACATTTCATATGTTATAGGCTCTGAATATTTCTTTGGATGAGAATATGAGTTCTCTTTTTCCTTGACCCGAGTGCATGTATTAAAAAAATTCTTGTTTGACTGTGCCATAGGTTTCCTTTTATTGCTTGTGAAATTTTTACATGCGAGGTGGACATAATTCTTAAAGCTTTGGTTGAGAATGAGGAGGTATTCACTCTTTTTTTTATCATGTATTTTTATTCTGCCTTTGTTCTATATGCTTGGTTCCTTGAATATTGTTTATAAATTGGCTTTCTCATTTTGGATGTCAGCTAATGAACCTGCTATTCTCATTTTTGGAACCTGAGCACACACATAGTACTCTGTTGGCTGGTTACTTCAGCAAGGTATTCGTCATTGACCACTAGCCACATTAGTGTGAAACTGTGAATTATGCTTCACTTAGCTATGTATTCCTTTGTTTATATCTCTATATATATTTAACTGGAAGGGGAGTGGTTAATAAGTTTGACAAGGTTGATTCCTTCACTTATCAGGGAAAAAGTTTGCAAGGTTGACCACTTCTCTGTTGGCAGTGCCGTGTTTTAATTTCCAAAAAAAAATTTCGTTGAAAAACTATGTTTATTTTTCAATTTTATCCTGTCTAGTTTCTATTGTCTTGCTCCCGTTTCGACCAAAAGCAAGGTGATAGTTGCATGCTAGATACTACTGTAAGACTGAATGAAGGACTTTACTTGCTGGATTTTGGATGAAAACAATGCTGCATTTAATATTTTCTGGAAGTATTTCCATTTTTTAAGGTTTATTTCTTCTGTGAACTGTTATTATCAGATTTTCAGTTTCTACACTGTACTTGATGCCCAAGTTTCTTATTTTAGGTTGTCATATGCTTGTTGCTGCGGAAGACATCAGCATTTATGAACTATGTACAAGTAAGTTTGCTGCTTCTTATTAGCTATCATGATTGATTTGCATTACAAAAACACACCTATAGGAAATGATTGGATGTTATATCAGTCGAGGTAAAGCTGGTCTATGGATGTACCAATGAAACCTTGCTCCCTTTTAGTCTCCAATCCATTTCTTTTACGTTCTTTAAGATGGTGGAGGGTGTTCGCCTGTTGTGACTTGTTTATATCTTCTTTAGTTTGAGATGCCAGTTCTTGTGTGACTAACTGGTATGTTCTACCAATAAATTCTTTATGTATTTAATGTATCAATCATCTGGCTAGTTTTTTAAAAATTTATTGTCCCTTGTAAAATGATGAAACATTGATTTCTACCGCCTCTTAATGCTTTCAATAAAAAGTCAAGCACAGTCAAGCTAATGATTATGGTTTATTCTCCTGTAGGCTCATCAAGATATTATCAAGAAGTTGGTTGATCTCATTGGAATTACATCCATCATGGAGGTTTGTAGTTTTTGAAATAGTTTAAGGCATGTTTTGGTTGTTTAGCATGACTAAATCCAGAAGTTTTAATGCTTTTGATTTTAGGTGTTAATCCGCCTAATTGGCACCGATGAAAATTTGTATAGCAACTTCTCGGATTCCATGCAGTGGTTGGAAGATACAGATGTGCTGGAGATGATCGTTGATAAGTTTAGCTCATCAGTATGTCAATTTCCTGAATTTATTTAATAACACTCTAATTTGCCAAGTCATTAGTCATTACATGATTTATGTGTTTCGATATCAAACCTGGCTTGGGGAACTAAGATTGTACTGCATTCCTGCTTTATGCTACCATTCTGAATAAAGGAATTACTGCATGCCTGATGATATTTGCTAGGCGACCAAGGTGCTGGGGCTTATAAGAAGGTTATAATTCATCGATTTATATGTTTAACATAATGTGCTCAGTAGGGATGGATCAAATACTGATGGTCTAGTATTCATCTATTTAGTTAGTGACTGGGTACCCTACAAATCTTGTAATTGCTGGTGTAGGTTACTATGGTAATGGAGTTCTCTGTAATTGCAGGATTGCCCTGAAGTGCATGCTAATGCAGCAGAAACTTTGTGTGCCAGTACTCGATATGCTCCTCCTGGGATAGCTGCCAAAATCTCCAGCCCTAGGTGTTCTATTATTCTGAACCTTCATTAATTTTGGATTCTGATTGAAGCCTTAGTCCTGTGATACTATTGTATTTTCTCGAATCTCACAAACATATATTTGGTTATATGATGTTTCACAGTTTCATTGAGAGGTTATTTCGTCATGCTCTGGAGGATTCACGACCTAAATCCGTGTTGGTTAACTCGTTATCTGTGTGCATATCGTTATTAGACCCTAAGAGGCTAGCATCAGGAACATATTACATGTACGGTCGCCAGTCAATGCAGTGCTCTGGAGCAAGTGCAAATCCTGAGACTGTGGAAGGGATGTTGGGAAGCTTAGGTATGGATTTACTGGTTGTCTTTGAACAGTATCTATTGGTGGACAAATATTTTTGTGCATCCTCTTGAACTTCCACCTTCCCCCTTAAATAGAAAGGATTTTTGACATTCTTATCTTGCACAATAGTGATTTTAGGCTCTGTTATAGTGCTTAATACATTTGACTTTTGATATACATGATACAAGCTTTTCCAAGTCATACCACTCGTATATTTAAACCTGCAGACATCATTCTCTCCTCTTCTGTTGGTGACTAGTACACTTTAAAAAAAAAATGTGGTGCCTTCTTTCCTCTTAAGGTTCCCGGAAGTCTCCATTTGGTAGCAAGTTTTAGTCTGAGTGTTGTAGGGAATGGGAAGCCTTCTAGGAATCTTATGCTCGGGGAGGGGTTACCCGTGTGTTTAAGAGAGCCTGCAACAGTTTGGTCAAATTGAAGGGTGTCGATTGGCATCAAATTTCAGTAGGTGTTGTGACTTCACTTGTAAAACAAATATGTTGCTTTATTTTAGTGATGATTGAAGGATAGATATGCGGAGTGTGCTTACCATGGTGAAGTGTTAATTCAGCAAAGTTGGATTCTTGGAGGAAAAACACACAAAGGAAGTTTAAGATATGCATGGTTCAATAAAAAACCTAATTATTTAACCTTCTCTTTTTTACGTGAAGTTTGGATTCTAGGTTCCCTTTATGAGTCGTGTATTATGATCTTCAAGATATTTGTATATATGTGACACTTATTATTGTAAAAATGACCCACATATATACAAATATGATGCAATGAACCCAACTATATACAAATGACACACATGTACACATATATACATGCTATTGTGAGTTCTGTGACACTTCTTATTGAAAAAAGTAAGTGGTATACTGGTTCATTGCATCATACCTCAACTGTAACATTTTACGTCCTAATTAATTGGAGATCCTTTCGATGTTATAGTTGTTTCTCTCTGCTGCCCGTTGTATTTTGTTTTGCTTTCCGCTGGATAAGTCTTTGACTCTTTTTTTTTGGAAATACTGAATTTGAGATAATTCATTGTGCTGTTCCAGTTATCTAGGTTTCGGTATGTTTTCCATATGAATTAGATTTATAGGCTCTGATTTTAACTTGTATGTTGTGATTCAAGTGGAATAACTTTTATTATTGTTTGTTTATACAGGTAATTTACTGAAGCTTCTGGATATTTCATCAGAGGATAATGTCTTGCCAACAACATATGGGAGCTTACATCCACCGCTTGGGAAGCATCGTCTGAAGGTAGTTATTGAACATCTTCTTGTAGGAAAATAAGGGGTCCTTTGGTTTACACACTAGGTATACAGAGATTGTAAATGCAAAGGTTGTTTATGCGGAGATTAATAATGAGGAGATCTGTATACATGAATTACTTTAACAGAGTATTTTGTCCTTAAATAGTTTATTCCCCGCATTGCTAATACACGTATTTTCGTTTCACATTCTGTCTTTAGATTCCGCATGACTTAATGTATGTGTTGTTTAGTACTTCCAACCAAACGTTGCAGTTATGTTGTGATTATTTCTTTCTTATGGGGCTAACCAAATACTATACCATCTTAGGCGGAGTTTTATGGTGTGAGTAATTATTTCAAATCATCAAGCAAATGCTCTCCAAGCTTCTGTCTTGGAATTAGAAATGGATATAATTTAATATTACTTTTGATCTAACTTAGAGAGGTCACCATTGTCAAAGACAAAAAGTGCTTAACAATGTCAGGGTTAGATGAAGCTTTAAGCGCAACACAATTCTTGAATACATTGTGCTGGTTTTTATTTTTGCAGGAAATGAAAATTGTGTTCAAATTTTTACTTCTTTCATTAATTGAGAGTTTTAATCGGGTTTTTTTGGGAATAAAACATAAGTACACCCCACCCCCCTTACTAAACTCGGTTTACCAAGTACACACTTAATACTTTGGCGGACTATTTTGAAGTGGAATTATTGTTCCCTCTTTTGCTGACATAGCATGGATTGATTTACTCTCTTAAAACGCATGAGAAACATTAGGAAACACTTTCTTGGCTTGGGAACTCAACTTTTGATTGGCCAAGCTTTACCACTCAACTTCTACTTCACTCTATCTATCATTACTCTTTTATCTCACTGACCTCCAACCCAACTCTTTTATCACACTAAGAGCTCCTTATTTTAGCCGTAGCAAACAAACAATTAACAGTTAACTATTTCAAAAAAAAAAAAAAAAACAATTACCATGTGCAGGAAATTACCCCATAACAGAATCCACTCACTTCACCATTTGTAGAAACAACCCAACACATTGACCTTAAAACCCTAAATGCTAAACCCTAAATTCTAAAAATTTGTAAACCCTAAATCTTAAAAAAAAAAAAAAAAACAATTACCATGTGCAGGAAATTACCCCATAACAGAATCCACTCACTTCACCATTTGTAGAAACAACCCAACACATTGACCTTGCAGACTTCACTCCAAAACCACTCCTAGATCCATCTAAAGGGACCTTCTATATGGTGCTTTCTGAAGAGATGCTTATAGCTCCAACTTAAAGCTTGTTAGACTTAGTGCTAGGATTTTCATTTACTTTTTCAGTGAATGATCAGTTCTTTTATGCGTGTGTTTTGTTGATTCAAGTGGTGAAAGTTGAGGTTTTTGTGTATAGAAAGGGAAGATGAAAGTGAAGCTAAAATAGGGGAAAAAAAGAGAAATGGGTAATGACATGGTGGCACGTGTATATAAACTCATTTTCTCATTTGGGTAAATAAATACTTTTTTTTTTTTTTTTGAGACAAACAAATGATGGGGCTAGTTTAGGGCGTATTATCCCTTATTTTTTTTCTTTTGATCAAATAAGCCCTTATATCTATCTATGTCGTGCAATGCTATCTAATCATTTAAGGTCCACTTGGTCTCAATAAAATTTTAAATATTATCCTTCATTGTTTTGTTTTCAGAAATCAGCATTCAATTTTCATTGATATTTTCTTTTTGAAATTGGTAACAGTATATATAGAAAAAAACATTAAGCTAGTGCTAAACAATAGTTACAGCAAAAGAATAGATCAAAATTGATCTATTATACTTACAGACTACCTAACGTATACAGAGAATCAGTACTCTCTCTAAGGCTTGCGGTACACCAAAAATTAAACAAAAGGATACAATTCATCTCAACTTTCTGCAGCGAATTGTATATATCTTAAAAAATTCTTGAATTCCTCTCTTTCCATAATGTCAATTTTCATGGATATAACAGTTTTCAGATCAATATTTAACTTTAGTGTTAAAGTAGCGGCAAGTTCGTGTGTTTGTTGTACTTCGTTGAGTCCGTCAGTATTATATTTTTTGTAAACAAATTAATAAAGGCTTTGGAAATTTTTTTAGACTTGTAAACAAAGGTTTTTGAGTTTGTGAATAAGAGGACTATACTCTAACATCGGCCTTCCTTTATCAGTGATTTTTCATACTGCTTTGGGTTTTCCCCTAGGCCCCTTTCCACTATCCCTCCAAAAAAATAAACAAAGAATCATGTGATGCCCTCTGCTGCTCCAAATCAGAGTACTATAAATATTTTTGTTTTCTCTCCTGGCATCTCTTTTCTGCTATTGCTTACATATATGACATCGACTGAACACCAAGAGTCTTGCTTTATTCTATGTAACTAACAAGAAGAAACAAACTGCCCTCCACCTCCAACTGTTTTTGCTTCTACTTTTGTAACTAATTTGCATATGCCTTCAATGAAACATTTACTTCATCAAAAAAAAAAAACTCCCGTCCACCTGCACCGTGTTTTAATGTTATGCTGGGTGGTAAATAGGACTTTGATTCCTCAAATTTTGACTTCGATCAACTGGGAATTTCAGATTATAGAGTTTGTTTCAGTCTTGGTGAGTGTTAGCAGTGAAGCTGCTGAAAAGGAGTTGATTCAGCTTGGTGCTGTTAAACGCATCTTAGAATTGTTTTTTGAGTAAGTGCTCTTTATAATAACTATGTTACTATATTATCAAATACCCTTCTGATTTCTGTTACTTGGTATAGTGTCTAGGTATCTGATGTCATTTTCTTTGTTATTGAATCCAGGTATCCATACAACAACTTTTTGCATCATCATGTTGAGACTATAATAATTTCGTGCCTGGAGAGTAAGAATATTCAATTTGTTGAACATCTTCTTAGTGACTGTAATCTTCTCGTGAAAATTCTGGAGGCGGAGAAAAACTCAACGCTTGCTGCTGATCCATCCAAGGTATTAATCAAAATTTAGGTGTTTTGACTCACTATTCTTAATTTTACTTGTATATTGGGCTGTAGATGTTGAAACCTTTGGTCATTAAGTTTTTTAATGAGGATGCAGCCAACGGCCTCTGTTGAGGGAAGATCCCCACCCAGGATTGGAAACATTGGGCACGTGACGCGAATTGCTAACAAACTTGTTCAACTAGGGAGCAACAATAATGGCATACAGTCGCGTCTGCAGGTGTTTGAGATATCTGGTTTCATGTGTTATCATTTTTTTCTGTTTGTTCATGTAGTTCTTCCAGTTTGAATCCTTCCTGTTTTACTGTGCTATTCAGCTACACAAGGCACAAGGATGTTTGCACTTCGAGTAGCTGATTTTGCATTTGATAAATAGAGATTTCTCAAGGTCCTTTTGGGCAGTTGCTAATACTAATGTGTTGCATTTTCATCAAGTGGGGGTAATCAGGGGAAGTAATGAGAAGCATGACACTAATGAATAGGGATAGAGGGAGTGGGAGAGTTTTCACAAGACACAAGTGACTTCTCTAACTTTGTTGGGTCTCTTTATGTGTATTTCATTTGTCATCTGAGAAGTTGCTCTACTCATACTACCTGGTAGTGTAATAGATGTTCAATCATCTATTCCTCAATCCCTAACTAGTTGGGATTAATTATATGAATCCTCAATGTTCATTCTGCTTTATTCGAGCCCATTTCATTCCAATACTTAGTAATGGCTTTTAAAAAAGAGTCACTAAATCCCACATGCACATTGTCATCTAAGTCTATATGCAGACTATAATTAGTCTTATGACAAATACCAAACTTAATTTAAGTGTATCAACAATTAAGCTTTATTTCCAACTAGTTGGTATTGCATATATGGATCCTTTATATGAGAGATTCTAACTCTGTGTGTATGATTTTAGGTCTACCTCCTCTTTTAGCGCCTTTACTCATTATAATGTTGCACCTAGATTGCTGTACGTATGGAGGTTCACATACGACATAATGCAAACCATCTTAGACAACTTTCTCTGTTTTTATCCTCTGCATGGTATATGCACCTTGTGGTAATGTTTTTTGTCTTTTCAATCTTGTATTGCCGCACATCCGTCTTAGGATTAATATTTATATGACATCCATCTTGTGAGACCCAACATTTGATTACATATATACAACCACTCTGTGTAACTTTCTATTGCATAACACTGGCGTTGTGTTCCTATATTTCAACCATCCTGTTTTCGTGGATGTGTCACATCTTGATTGTCACACCTTTTCCTAGAAGACTGAGCGTTGATTTACAAATCTGTTGCATTAGGCGCTACATTCTCCTGGTAGTTTACTTATGCTGCTAGAAGAAGCTTGACTGACTAAAAGCTGTGTGTTTGGGAATTTGATGTTGAGGTGATTCTTTTTCTTGTTTCTCTTAGGTTACCTACAAAGTTGCTCTAATACCTAATCATATTTCTTAACATAGCTTCATTTTGGCTAAATTTCATGGGTGGTACGTGGACTAATGATTTTGGCTAAATTTCATGGGTGGTACGTGGACTAATGATTTTGGCTAAGTTTCATGGGTGGTACGTGGACTAATGATTTTGGCTAAGTTTCATGGGTGGTACGTGGACTAATGATTTATTGGACTATAGTACCTAAAGTAAGTAGGCAGTAGTGTGTTGTCTTGCTATCCGTCCATGCAATAGCTCTACGTTTAAATAACAGAAAGTACCAGCCCACATTTTTCTCATGTAGAAGAACAATTTCCAGTACACAATATGTACACAAATTATCAAAAAGATCCAACTCACCTATTACCTACTTCTTAAAACCTATTTACCCGTTACCTAAACTATACCCACATTATTATAACTTGTATAATGTATTACCTATACTTATTTAGTCTATACGTACTGAGAAATTTCATTGACCTCTGATGGAGTGATTTTAAATCGACCATTTGGAAAAAAATCTCTATAATCTTTTGGGGATAATCATCTTGGGTACCTTGAGGTTAATTTCAGAAAATGCCTTTTATTATGTAAATTCTTTATCCTAAATGCAAGTACTTTTTGGCAGGAGAATAGTGAATGGATTGATTGGCAGACAAATATTCTTCAAAAACGGAATGCTGTGGAAAATGTTTTCCAGTGGGCTTGTGGGTGAGTGCCTTATTTGCCTGCTATCACTTTGTGCGTGTAAGTATTTCTTAGGGTAGGGGGATGGGGGATTGCTTCCAAGTAAATAAACCACCTGCAGAGAAGAAGGTATGCACTAGGGATAGTGATGAAAATATGAAGAGGATTATACCATGACTGCATTACGAGGATTATGAAATACTTGAGAACTGGAATTGAGCAGTCTTTGTTATGGGATGTGTTGTGCATCTCCTTTTGTTCGTTAATACAAGAGATGTATCAATCACCCACTACTGCCCCCCCTCCCCTTGCTACCTTCTTGTTGGAAAGGCATAACTTGATCTCTGTGAATAACACAAATAGTTTCTTCCATGTGTGACTACAAGGAAAATAACAAGAGACACCCCTCATCTCATTGATTAAGGGTAGAATGGAAAGTATAAAATTCAATTGTTACTCCCTCTGTCCCGATTTATGTGGCAAACTTTCCTTTTTAGCTAGTCCCAAAAAGAATGATACATTTCTATATTTAGTACAATTTAGCTTTTTAAAATGTCTATGTTACCCCTTAGTGAGATGATTTATAGCCACACAACATCTATGGCTTGTTTGAGACCACAAGTTTCAAAAGCCTTTCTTTCTTTCTTTCTTAAACTCCATGCCAAGTCAAACAACATCACATAAATTGGGATGGAGAAAGTACTAAATATAGAAATATGTCATTCTTTTTGGGACTGACTAAAAATGAACGAGTGCCACATAGTTTAGGAAAAAGGGAGTACCATGTTTCATGTTATATACCAAATTGTGGGTCTTGAATGTGTCTTATTAATGCTACATTTATTCTGTACAAAAGCATTTTGAGTTTCCCTAGTTGAGTACCTTTAATGATAGTTACCTTACCTTACAAAAAAATTCTTGCTGCAATGGAAGGAGAGAATCATGCCCAGATTTGAGTGTTCCTCACTTGATCGTTTGTGTGAATTTTATGAACATCATGCCATTTTTTCTTTTGAGTGGGACACAACATTTTTGAAGAAAATATACTCATTACATCCTTTCTATACCATTGATATATTTTCATCTTTTCATTGGATTGATCATGATTGTAGTTTGTTACTCTTTATACCAGCATAATATTGACTTTTATTTCATGTAACCTCTCTCAGGAGACCCACATCACTGCATGACCGAATGAGGGACAGTGATGATGATGATTATCAAGATAGAGACTATGATGTTGCAGCTCTGGCAAATAATTTAAGTCAGGCCTTCCGCTATGGAATCTATAACAATGATGAACTTGATGAGGTGTTCTTCATATCTTAACAAAAGACAACATGATTGTGCATTTCTTGATCTCTCTCTATCTTTTAGCATGTAATAGTGCTCGCTAGGTTCCTGTGTTTATATCTGGAGAAGGTAACCACAGAAGATTTGGAACATTGATAGGTAGTTAGAGAATTTATCTTTCTTATATTTAGAGTAGTCCTTTCTTAGAGCTGCCTGCCATGTAGAATCTTTAGAGATGAAGCAAAATGAGCACAGCAAATGTGCTTTTTGATTCATACAAGTGCCCACACCTTTTGGCATATCTAATTATTTATAACTAGTAAAATTACCCACGCTTCGCGCGGGAATTTAATATCATGGAATTTATAAAATAATACTTAAAACCTATCGGTCATTAAAACTAAAAGACTATTATCTTACATACAAGATTACGTAGTAACAAACATTAATAATGTAAAGGAAAATGAAAACATAAGCATAAATTAATGACTGTAAAAATGCATGAGATCTATAACATAAGCAATGGTGTCAGTGAGCAACTTAACAGGAGCAAAGTACACAAATATTTAATTGTGAAGAAGAAGAAGAAGAAGAAGCAGTTTAGAATTTTCGTTATTTTAAAATGAGAGGAAACCCCTCTATTTATAAACAACAAAGGGTAGTGTGAACAAATGTTTATTGTGCCTTATCGGAAAGGTTACAACTATTTGGAAAAATTGCAACCCTTCGAAAAGGTCACAACCTTTAATAAAAGTCGCAACTCTTCATTAAAGTCGCAACTTTCATAAAAGTCACAACTTTTCATAGAAGTCGTAACTCTTCATTAAAGTCGCAACTCTTCATTAAAATCGCAGCTTTTCCTAAAAGTCACAACTTTTCATAAATTGTGATCACAACTTTTCATGAAAGGGGAAGGCTAGTTTTGTAAATAAATAAATTAAAAGGGAATTCTAGTTTGTGGTGGCGCCACGTAGGCGGGCCTAAGGTTCTCTTTTATATATATATATGATATATGATATGATTGAATTTGAAGTGTGGTTTTGGTTTTTATCTGCAAGTCCCGATCACAGGAATGTTGTTCAGAATCCGTGGTTGAATTTTTGACTGTAAAATGCCTCTGCTGAAAATGGTATAAGATCCATAGTTCAATATAGATGTAGCAGGGTTAGACAGAGGGTCCAAGAATCTGTGGCAGCATTTTGCAACTGTTATATGGTCATGGCATAACAGCCTAGATGTAGTAGGTTAAGACAGAAACCAGTGAGAGCTAGAATGAATTTTATCCTGTTAATAGCATAGAATAGTCTTCCTAATTGTCATAATTAGGAATATTGGTATTTAGTAATCTTCCTTATTAAATGACTATTTCATTTTAAGTTTAAAGAAACCTTATCTCAAGTAGCCTAAACTATGGAGCACTCTGTATATTGTCTGCAACCAATTCAGTACAAGTTATATCTTAACAGTGCCAAAACAATGGATGCTTGATTTTGCTTCTTTTTCGTTTTCTGGTTTGTCTTGTTTTAAACCTTTTTTTATTCAACTTCATCTTTAATCTTCACATATCAATTTTTTAAGCACATGGCCATTAAGCATATTATTATTAAATCATGTACTCAAGGAAGACTTTATCTGCGTGCAGGCTCGTGGTTCACTTGAGCGGGATGATGAGGTAACTGTCAAGGTTTTATTTAGTCCTTCAGTGATTGCTTAGTTAATGAGATATATACAAACTGTTTGCTACCATACTTCTATGTTGTTTGTGCATATGCTCTAGAGAGAGAGTACAGGGCGTACTTTCTCTCCTTCACATCCACTTCAGCATAGCTCTCAAAATTGTTATAGGGTCGTGTTCACTCTCATCTCTACATAGCAAAAGTATGATTTTTAGAAGCATAATTTTATTCACGGCCATGAAATGGGTCTTCATATAGCGGGAAGATATTCAGAGGAGGTCCAACTAATTTGTGATTGAGGCATAGTCAATTGATTGATTGATTGGTATCATTCTTCATAATGATGATCATTACATAAAGTTGAGTTGATTTGTAAGGCAGACCACCTCTGTTCCACCTCCAATACTGATCTTCCCTTTAATTCAATGTGGCTGACAGGAACTTCCCTTTGGTCATTAGCAATACTTCCAACTACTCCCTCCGTACGAATCTTCTCACATTTCCTTTTTTGAGGGTCACTTCTTCATAAACTTTATCCAACATTCTAAGATGTTTTTTTTCACCATATTGATATTAGAAGAAATGCAACTTATAGTACTTTTCATATAGTTTATGAATCGATAAGTTTTAGTCTTAAAATATTAAATTAATCTAATTCAATTTTGCTCTAAAGATTACTCAAAATGACTCTCGAATTGACAAGTACTTTGGGACAGAGAGAGTAGTTCTGAAGTCACCTATTAGCTTTTCAAAATACCCATATTGCCCTTAGCTTTCGATTGCTTTAAAGCCAGTTAGTTATCTGTGCTATTTAGTTTATTATTTTATTAATTAAATGAACATGTCATTTGTGATGGAAGAATGAAGCGATATAATATTGCATGTAGAAATATCTAATGAAATTTTCTTGCTACCTGGTATGTCCACCTTGTCACATCTTATAATATATATCTCAAAGAAGTAGGCCCTACAAATGACTTTAAAGTTTAAAGGGTATTCTTCATACAAACTGTTATACCCTTTAACCTTAAGTTTGGAGCATTTATAGATATCTTTTTTAAAATTCTCATAGAGGGTATGTATAACAATTCTGAGATGATGGTCGATTTTATAACTCACTTGTGTGCTTTCTCCTTTTGAGAAATTTCGAAAGCATTTTTCCCACTTTATTCTTTCTTTTGGAAATCCTCCTATTTAATAGTAATTATGTTGTAATGATCAATGTCGCTAAGGCTCACATGAAAAAGCCCTCTTAAGCCTAAAGCTTGGTGAAGCGCAGGTTGGGTGCTTTGGCTAGCTTAGATGACCTTTTAGTGCAGTCACCAAGGTGCTAGGGCCTATGCTTCATCACCATGGCTCTGGCTTTAGGAGGACCATTCTAGACAGTAAATATAGTTCGTGAAGTAGTAGATTGATTGCTAATAGAACATTTTGAATGGAGTTTGAGTGATTACGACTACAAAATTAGTGAAATTTGGTATAAATACCTAGTCATTAAAACTTGGCACTGCATCTCTACATCTAAATCAGAACTTTAAATTTATGTTTGAACTCAGTGACGTGATTTTTGCTTCATATATTTAATTTTAATCTTTCAATTCCTTAATCCAGATAATGGTTGTTTGTGTTAACATTTATTTTTTCTTCATTAGTGCTCTCTTCTCTGAACCTAATTGTGCTTTGCGCTAAAGTCTCAGTAGTCTTTGACATTGTTTTATGCTTTTTGCCTGTGGCGATGCGCAACCTGTGCCTCTTCAGGCAACTCATTTACACAAACTCTTCTGATTTCCTGTAGGATGTCTATTTTGATGATGAGTCTGCTGAAGTTGTGATATCTTCACTACGTTTGGGGGACGATCAGGAAAGGTGGGTAAAAAACAGTGTTCAAAATGCTTTTTGTGTCTCTGTCCCAGTATCATTAGTAACAATGATGTTACTTATAATTGTTTTTGCAGTGGATCACTTTTTACAAATTCCAACTGGTTTGCTTTCGAGGATGACAAAGAGATTCGTGAACAGTACACTGCCTTGGTTGCTTCTCCCTCACCTGACACTGAAGAAACTAATGTTATTAGGCCCAGCACAAATGATGATGCAGCTGCTGATGAAGATGATGATTTGGCAGACACTGCCTCATCTGATCGACCTGAGCCAAAACAAAGTTCTGATCATCCTGCACCCTCTAGTTTGTCTGAGGACTTGCATCATGCTACAAGTAATGAAACCATTAAGCCTCCTGAATGGGTTGAATGGCGAGAAAGCTCTAGTACAATTGGAACATCCAATCAAACCTCGGATTCAGCTGGTGTTGCTGATGTGGTCGGGCCTCCTTTACCTAATGGTGACATCAAAAAGGAATCAGAAGCTCCAAAGGATACTATTCAGTCAAAAGAAGAAAATGCTCATATTCCACCCACTAATGGGTGCACCAGTAATGTGGAAAAAGAGTCTGAAGGATCATCAGGTGATACCTCACAGCCTCCAGAAACAGGTGGGAGTGAAAGTTCTAGCAATCCTAGTTCTGGTAGTATGGAGAAGCCCCCTGCTGGAACAGTGGGATTATCTAGTGGAGAAACCGAGAAGTGAAGTGTGGAACCACTGTGAATTCTCGAGGTGCAGTTGCGGGAGAAAAAACCTAGCACTTTTGCCATTGACCTGGTGCACTGATGAGAGTCTCAGCTCTTGCTGTCGGCTGGGACTAATATGTGGTTTTGGAGCCTGATGTATATTACTGGGGCTTAAAAGTCGAGTTAGCCACAGATGATTCTTTCCTCAACTTATAGGTAAAGAGTGCTCTCTCTTTATTCTCACTTATTAAAGGCCTTTTGTGCAGGTGATTCAGTAGATCATACTTTTATTAGTAACACAGAACTGCCTCTAGATGTGTCCAAACTGCCAAAGGGAGTTGTATGCTGTACACGTTGAAAGGATCTTGTTTTATATCTCATATTTTTATCATTTTTCTACGTCTTGATCCACTCTCATCACCAAATTCACTGGGCCATGTTTGGTGCAGTATAGACCTAATTGACAACCAGGTTATGTTCGACACTTGCACACAGCATTCCAGTGCAGGTTCCCAGTTAATAAGATGTTGAGATTGATTCTGTAGCTCTCACCGTACTCTTCCCATCAAAATTTGATGTCAATATATTTAAGCTTTTTTGGTTTCTCTTCATGACTTGTGTTTGTTTGTTATGTTGGAATTTCTCAATTTTCAAGTTGATTCTATGGTTCGTGATCTCATGCATATGCATATATAAGGTAGTCCAAAACAAAATGTAAGGTGTATTTTAAATAGTCGATGTACCATTTGATAGTTTTCACAACTTAGCGATGTAAACGCATGCTCATCCTGAGACGCACAAGGCCACAGGACAGTTTAAACGAGAAAATGGTCAAAATGGTCCTTGATGTATTGGTGTTGCTTTATTTTGGTCCTCAATATATTCTAGGTGATTGAAATAGTCCTTCATGTATGACAAAATGTGTTCAATTTAGTCTTTTACCCTAAACTTAACATTTTACCCCCAAAAACTGTTAAATATAACGGTGGTCATGTATGACAAAATATGTTCAATTTAGTCTTTTACCCTAAACTTAACATTTTACCCCCAAAAACTGTTAAATATAACGGTGGTCATGTATGACAAAATATGTTCAATTTAGTCTTTTACCCTAAACTTAACATTTTATCCCCAAAAACTGTTAAATATAGCGGTGGTCCCCACCGTTATATTTAACAGTTTTGGGGGTAAAATGCTAAGTTTAGGGTAAAATACTAAATTGAACACATTTTGTCATACATGAAGGACTATTTCAATCACCTAGAATATATTGAGGACCAAAATAAAGCAACTCCAATACATCAAGGACCATTTTGATCATTTTCTCCAGTTTAAACAAACAAACTTTGGTGCACTTGAACAATTGGATGGGAAGCATTTTAAACAAATCCATAGCATTGATTATGTAATTATCTACACATGCATGTTGCCGAGTGAGCGATTTCTTTCCAAAAAAGATTATAAAAAAAAACACTAGGTGATTTCTTTCATTATGTTTTTATCTTGGGTGACAAAGTTATATGATACTTATTGTTGGTGAGAGATGATAGATATCATTTAAATTAGTCGAGATGTGCGAAAGTTGGCACGGATACCACGATCATAAAAAAAAGGATGATAGATATCATTTAAATTAGTTGAGATGTGTGAAAGTTGACATGGATACCACGATCATAAAAGAGATAATTGTACAGAATGACAAACTTATAATCTAAAATAAATAGAGTAGCTACTATTTGATTTAATTGCGCCCCGTAACAAACGTTTGCCAGTCGCCTCTTTCCCTCCAAATTCTCGCTCACCACTCTCCCTTTCTCGCTCGCTCCCTCTGTGCTCGCCTCTCTCGCTTTATACAAAAGAATTGTATAAATTGTGTTTCTGTTTGTATAAAACGAGAGAAAATTGTATATACACATGCAAATACATATATATTCGTCCTATACACTTATAATTATACAATGCAAATATTCCCTTGCCCAGTTCTCTTTTATCTTTCTCTCTTTCTCGTTTTATACAAACACAGATTATACAATATAATGTAAAATTTATGTTTGTATAATGTATCATTTATGTTTGTATAAAGCGAAAGAGAGAGCAATTTTTGATATACAAATATTTTTGTCAACGATTTATACAAACGAGAGGCTAACAACAATTTATACAAATGGCCTGCCAACGAAATTATACAAATTTGAAGAGGAGCCACGAATTATACAATTGCTCTTTTTGTATATATGTATAGCGAACTAGACATAACTTTCAATTGTATATGTATAGCGAATTATACATATATATGTTTGCTATGGAGCGCAATTATGCAAACTTTGCTATAGCATACAAATATGATTTTTTTGTTTGCTATATGTGAAAGTTGCTCTTAAAAAAAGAATGATAGATATCATTTAAATTAGTTGAGATGTGTGAAAGTTGGCAAGGATACCACGATCATAAAAAAAGGAAACAATATGTAGCTAACCCAGCATTGAGATGTCTTTTAATACAAAAGAAGTGATAATTTAGGTCAGTGAAGGAAACAATGGCTAGTTACATATGAAACTTGAAAAAAAGTAATAATTTAAAGAGCAAAAAATATAAATTCCACTAGTTCAGGGTTAACTATGATTTATGTGTCTATCCTTTAGTTTTTTGAAATTACTTTCCGTATCACATTTACTCAGATTCATGTATCTTAGATACATGCTGATCAAAGTAGATGTAATTTCTTATACACCGTATTTAAGTGTGATACGCATGTATGTGGAATATATTGACTCTCTCGCTCGTCTCTCTCGCTATGTATCTGTATTTCAGAATGTATTTGTTTAGTATCAAAAGATAAATGTTATCCCCCCTCCCCTCTCCATATATTTGTATTTTAGAATGTATCTAGTATCAAAATATTGTATTTAGTATCTTTGATACATGTATTTGACTTGACAGTTGAATGAGTGATATATTTGACTTGAAACTTAGCATAAAATTATTAATCAATGAGATAATATGATTATTTAAACTATAGAGTGGATTAATATTTAGGATAGGAATATTTGTATATTCCTAATATTAATATGTTTTTTAGTGCAAACTAACTAAAGAAAAAAAAAACATTTAGGACCAAAGTAGTAAATTATATTGCAATAAGGAGTGAAAAGTATATCAAAATCCCAACTTCCGTCCAATTAAACCCCCATTTCCACCGAACTCTTCAATTCGTCAATTCAGAATCTCCGATCAGTTCCCGTCACAATGCTCGGCGGCTTATACGGCGATCTCCCACCGCCGTCGTCCTCTGGCGACGATGACAAGCCAACCAACGCCACCACAGCTAATGTGTGGTCCTGCAGTGCTAAGATGGCTCCTTCAGCCCTTCGCAAACCCTTCGCCCCACCCCAAACACTTCTTCGACCTCAGCCGAAGCCCAAACCGCAGCCTTCAGCAGCTCCGAAACCTCATCCCTCGATTCCTCTTGACGAGAACACTAATCCAAATCCCACCTTCGCAACGACGTCGTTTCAACCAGCCCTGGTGGCTGTTACCAGCAGTGTATTAGAAGAATACGACCCGGCTCGGCCGAATGATTACGAAGATTATCGGAGGGAGAAGAAGAGGAAGCAAATGGAGGCTGAGGTGCGGAGAGAGTTGGAAGAAAGAGAGAGAAAGGAGAGGGAAAGAGAGAGGGAGGAGAAGGAGAAGAGGGAAAAAGAGAGAGAATTGAATATTTCAGGTGAGGAGGCGTGGCGGCGGAGGGCGGCAATGAGTGGAGGAGGAGGAGGAGGCAGTGCTCCCCCACGGTCGCCTTCACCACCTTCAGGGAATGAGTTTAGTATTGGGAGGTCAGAGAGTGGGGGTTTGGGATTGGGAGCTGAAGGAAAGATGACAGCTGCACAAAGGATGATGGCTAAGATGGGATGGAAGGAGGGTCAGGGACTTGGGAAGCTGGAACAAGGAATTACAACTCCATTGATGGCTAAGAAGACTGATAAGAGAGGTGGGGTTATAGTGGCTAGTGAAGCAAAGCAGCAGCAGCAGCAGCAACAACAACAGGCACCTGAAAAGAAGGTTAAGAGTGTCAATTTCAATATGCCTCCAACAAGGGTCGTGCTGCTTAGGAATATGGTATGGATTATTAAGATATTCTGTTAACTTATTTATTTGTTCTGCTTGTTTAGCTGCATAAATTATGATGGTTTCTTGCTAGGATAGTTTCTTTCATATAGTTAAGTCGCTTAGGAATATGGTATGGATTGTTAAGATGTTCTATTAACTTACTTATTTGCTCTGTTTGATTTGGAATTTTTATTGTATGAGCTTTTTTAGCTGCATAAATTATGATGGTTTCTTTTTTTTTTTTTGAGAAAGTTAACATTTTATAGACAACAATACACCAATAGTGTATTTCAGTAGTAATTACAACAGGAGTATACAGTAAGCAAAACCAAAAGATCTATCATTTATGATGGTTTCTTGCTAGGATAGTTTCTTTTCATATAGTTAAGTCGCTTAGGAATATGGTATGGATTATTAAGATATTCTGTTAACTTATTTATTTGTTCTGCTTGTTTAGCTGCATAAATTATGATGGTTTCTTTTTTTTTTTTTGAGAAAGTTAACATTTTATAGACAACAAGACACCAATAGTGTATTTCAGTAGTAATTACAACAGGAGTATACAGTAAGCAAAACCAAAAGATCTATCATTTATGATGGTTTCTTGCTAGAATAGTTTCTTTCATATGAGTTAATTTGGTTTCAGTCGTTTGGACTTTGGCTTAGTCTTACACCTAGTGCAAGTAGTTTCCAGGGGCTCAGGTGTGTTTTGAATCAGAGTTGTTTCCGCCGAGGAAATTGAAGTAGAAAAACTTTCGTCTTTTAGTGATTTCTGACCAACACACCCGTCAATTTTGCTTTTATTTTTGGCCCGTAAAAGTGAAGTTCTCAGCCATGCCATTGAGAATCGTCTTTTAAATTTTGCTTCCACCTAATAAAAGTGTTCACCTCATTGAGAAAAAGAAGAATTTGGCTTCCACCTTAATCTATCTTAGTAGCTTAGTTGTTTGGCTACCTGAACTTTCAGCTTGTTGGTGAGGGTTGGATTCCCCACCTTGTAATCCCCTCCTTCATTTCCCCTTTCCCTACCCCCTTTTTTTTAAAAAAAAATAAAAAATCTATCTTTCTAAATATAGCTGAGAAGTTACCACTCTTTTTTTTTTTTGAGAATTAGCAGAGAAGTTACCATTCTGCCTTTGTTATCAGAAACAAGTTTCTGATTGGTTATCTAGATGAACTCATTTAAGGTCCAATATTTGGTAGTGAGTGTTTCTGATTGTTTATTTATTAGATATGGGTGTTAAGACTTAACATTTCATTGTTGAATTTGTGTTTCTAGAGGCAGTCGTGTAGTTTAATCATGTGAAAAGGTATGATGTTTAATTGGCTATTGAATAATGTTCATTCTTCTGACATTTGTTAGGTCTTGAGAGCCAGTGTGCTACTCATATACTTTGACAAGTTATTTAATTGTGGTAGCTAATGTACTAAGATTCTCTCACAGATCCTTTTTCTTTATAAGGTTCACTGACTGATCTTTATGATAGTGTACTGAACCTGTTCAACAGATTTATCTATGTGAACTTTTTAACCTTGTTTTATGCGATCTATAGGTTCTCTTTTAAAAAAGGGAAAAGGACCAATTAGTCTTGTGTTTTATTTTGTTAATTTGTGCCTACCAAACTATTTTGGGGTCTAACAATAAGTACTGCTGGTTTCTAAGGAAAAAAGAGAACTATTGAGTACTAATATAATTTTTTATTGTTTTTTATCAATCTTTAATAATTGCCTGATAAGTGAAATACTAAAGTAGCTAATTAGAACATTATCCACTTCTGCCTATCATTTTCTGTTGGCATTGGCTACTTAAAACATCTCCTCAGAAATGTATCTGTGCATCTGCTGGCATCTGCTGACTGCTTTCACATTACACTAAGGGGAATCAACTTTCTCTAGATATAGAACCTCTTTTCCCCTTAAAGGTCTCATGTGCTGCTAATTACCAATATCTTCATAAGCGAAGGTACAACCCTTGATTAGCTTCTCTTCTGGTGATTCTAAGTATTTCTCCACTCACTCTAGGGTTTGAAATATGATTAATGCTCTGCTCAGTGGGGAAGTCACTTTTAGTGAATGGACCAAGGGGTTAGCTTGACTCAAACTTCTCTAGCTTGTATGGGTTGTTTGGTCTGTCGACAGGATACACACACATAGATACCTTTGGATTATAGATGGTATTACAATGCGGAGGAAGTAGAGATTCATTTAGGAAGGATTGTAATGCTGGGTCATGGTGAATTTGGTTGCAATGAGAGAATTAAAGTGAACTGTATCTGAAGAATTGTGGATGGATTGGATATATGTATCCTTTGTTTGATTAATGAGGTTTAAGTTGTATAAAGCTATTAAATAAAACTTTAAAGTAATTCGACCAAATTTAGTTAAAAGAATTATTTGGAATGATGGGAAGATGGACTAGGGTGGAGCGCATGCTTTGTGGTGAACTGGCAATAAGGTGGAGGTTTGGAACTAAGAGCGCTTTAGGTTACACATCATTTGGAATTGCATGTTTCGCTTATAAGAGGGTTAATGGCTGCTGCATTGCTTTGTGTGTATTATATTATTTTCTGGATCTTAGTTTTTACTGAAACATTTTGGATCAAAATCATAGTTTTGCCATTAATGAAAAGTGGGGCTTGCATGAGGTTACACTTTTCCAAGAGCTTCATATCTGCAATGTTGAACTCTTTCCTCTAGGTGGGTGCACAAAAAAAAGGGTAAGATATATATCTGTAGTGAATGGATGAGAGAGGGTGAGGGGTTGACCAAGTTATAGAATAGACTCAAAAAGAAAATGAGATAAATGAAACTGATTCACTATCTACAACAACATATGGGGTAAGATGTACGCATACCTTACCCTACCTTTGGAGTAGAGATGTTGTTTCCGATAGACCCTCGGCCAAAAAGAGAAGTTATTCAGTGATGGAAACTGATGCACCATCTGTAGGGATATAATACACAAACAAATCTTTAACGCGCTTCATTTTCTTTTTTGATGATTGTCTGACCTATCTTTTGTTCCTTTTTTTCCTTCTTTTGAAGGTTGGTCCTGGCGAGGTTGATGATGACCTAGAAGGTGAGGTGGCTGAAGAGTGCTCTAAATTTGGTACCGTAACTCGTGTCTTAATATTTGAGATAACAGAAACGAATTTCCCTCATGAAGAAGCTGTTCGGATCTTCATTCAATTTGAGAGAGCAGAACATGCAACTAAAGCCCTTATAGAACTTGAAGGTCGATTTTTTGGCGGCAGGATTGTTCATGCCTGTTTCTATGACGAGGAGAGGTTCGGCAATAATGAATTAGCTCCCATGCCAGGAGAAATTCCTGGCTTTTGACCAAACAGTTATGGTCCAAAACGTAAGTTCTCTTTATTTTTTCACTGGAACTGTAATTTTGCAAGCTTGCTTAGTGTCTTTAAAGTAAAAGGCCTTACGTTATACGTCTCCTTTTCTCAAGTTTACACAAAGCTATGTATCGAAAAACTTGCCATTATTAATCTCAGGAACTTGGTTTGGGTCCTTAGTCTTCGTTGTAATGCAAGATATTAGAGAATTATCGTTTTACCGTTGGTTCATTATTGTCTATCTTTCACATAGATTCTCAACTTCCCATCTGAATCATAAGGTTTATTCGATGCACACCACCTGAACTTTATACATTATTAAGAGTACATATATTATTGAAGTACTGTATGTTGCAACTTACAAGTAATCGATTTTTATTTTACTTTTTTGGTGGCAGGAAAATCTGAGATTTTTTTTTGAAGTGATAAACTTGTGTGGCTTGTGATGACCATTCATTTTTTTTAAAAGATAATCAATGTGTTGCTAAAAAGGGGAACACACTGCATATCTCCACCATACTAAAAAAATATCTGAAGTTTTTCTGTAATGTGGAAGTTGGTATATAGTCTTTATCAATGATGAGATATTACTCCGTTCATTTTAAAATAAATTATATTGGAAATCCTAGAAGATATAAAGTAAATACTCCTTCCGTTTCACAAAGAATGACCTGGTTTGACTTGGCACGGAGTTTAAGTAAATAAAGAAGACTTTTGAATCTTGTGGTCCTAAATAAAAGTTATGTCAGATGTACAAAATTGCCCTTAATCTCGTGGTCTTAAACATGCCACGTGGTAACTGACTAAAATGTTTACTCACAAAGCAAAAAGTAAAATGTTACCAAAAAAGAAAATAGGTCATTCTTTGTGAAACGGAGGGAGTAGTAATTTATACGAGATAATATCTCATATGGTCACTCAACTTTCAATAGTTCACTTAGAAAGTCACTCAACTATTGATATTTTACTTAAAAAGTCACCCAACCAATTTAAATAATTTTTTCATTAAATTTTGTTAAATACAATTTTTGTTTTTAACTGTTATTTTTAACAGAAACATGCTCATTTTAATTATTTTATTAAATTTTGTCGAATACAATTTTTTTAAAACTGTTTTTTTTTTAAAATAATAAAAGATTGTTATATGCTACTGTGCGTTTTTTTTAATTACTTCCGTTCAATTCCAATCTTCTTCTTTTTTGGATCATTTTTCAGCATATTTAATTCGTCTATGCTGAATTGCTGAAGTACGTTTTTTTTTTTAAAAAAAAGTTAAATAATTGGAGTGAGTCATGAATAAGATAAATAAAATAGACATTTTATTATTTGTTAAAAAAAATAGTTTAAAATAAAAATTAGATTTCAATAGTTTATTGAATAAATTATTTAAATTTGTTGGATGACTTTCTAAGTGAAATATCAATAGTTGAGTGACTTTTGAGTTATAAACAAAATTGAGTGACTTTCCAAGTGAATAACTCAAAGTTGAGTGACTTTCTAAGTGAACTATTCAAAGTTGAGTGACCATTTGAGATATTATCTCTAATTTATACCTTCAATATGGAAATATATATTACACCAATGCAAATAAAACGTCTTAAAACGGATTGAAATTAAAAATTATATTGGGCTCAATTTTAAAAAAAAATATTCAAATGGATTGAGATTGATCCAATTTAAATTATTTTGAGCTCAACCCTAAAATTCTGAGCAGATTAGACAAACTACCTACATTTAAGCTAAGCTTATTTAAGACACTCCTATTTTGTCAATCAAGTTGCAAGTTTATTTGACTTGTTTGAAAGACTTTCTGAACTTTTCTATTAAAAAGCACATATAACACAACGTTGAAATTGTAGTGAAATTAACTTAAGTCCTTGAGGAAACTTCTTTGACATTATTATACTCATGAATAGAAAAATGTAAATAATATTTACGTGGTACTTACTTTGAAATTGTTAGCACTTTTACATCTTGATGTTAATACGTTTCTCACGTAAAATTGGCATTTCATGTAACATCTTGAGTAAGTTAATATATATGTGGCCAAAATCTTCTTCTTCTTTTTTCTGTTAACGGAAAAGCAAAAGCTTTCGAAATATAGCAATATTTTTCTTTCAAAAGTATTACATATCGAGAGTGGAGTTACTCCAATTATTGTCTATACATGATTGGATTATTGACATACCCTTTCAAATTTTAGTGGCTGAAATTTGATCTAGTTTATGCACTATTACATTGTGATAAAATAAAAAACACTTCTCAAAAGTTGTATATGAAGTGCATATTGTTTTAATGAATATAGCTCATAGATTTTATTGTATAATGTCAGACAAACAATTTGAACAATAAACCTTTAAAAAAATAGTATAGTATACGAGATAAACATAACCTACTAAATAAAGGTACAGTAAAGAATGAAAATTGAATTATTAAATAATAAATAAACACAGAATGAGAAGAAAGATATTAAGGCATTGGTATAAACCAATCAAATTGATCGTTACACAAAATGAGATTTTTTAACATTATACATTCCGCTGATTTAAAGACAAGATACAATAGAAGCTAAAGTAACAATCAAAACACGATACAATAGAAGCTAAAGTAACAATCAAAACAAACATGAATATTTAAACTAACAATACGTACAATCATCTCAGATCTTCTGCATGCAAAATTCTCCTAAAATGCCATGCTTATTTGCACCCATAAGGTTTATTTCTTCTTTAATCAGTGCTTGTTGATGAATTCTGCAATGGCTTCAAAAAGCTTCTCAGTTGCAGAGCCAGTAACAGGGTCCATATCAACAGCAATTTTGTTCAGGTAAAAACTGTGTCCCACGCCATTGTTTATCAACAGTTCAACATCTTTTTCCCCTTTTTTCAATGCTTCGTAAAATTCCATTTCAGTGTCTTTTATCAGATCCTTCTCCGCTACACAGTAAAAATAAGGCGGCAATTTAAGCTCCTCCACCGCCGGCGCAGCATCACCCATCGGACAACTGATCGGGTGATCCTTCGTGCTACCAATCGGTAAAGCAAGTTCCATAAATTTATCCACCATATCTAAGGTTAGAAAGGGGGTTTGTTCCTGTTCTAGCTCCGATTTGCTTCGCTGGGACCGCATGAAGCCTGGATGGATCGGAATTGCGCCGGCGAGCCTCATCGGAGATAAGTCTTCTTCTCCGGCTCTGGCGGCGACTTGATGGACGATGTTGCCGCCGGAGCTGTCTCCGATGAGGAATACGCGGTTGAAATCGGCGTATTCGTTGAGCCAGGGCTCGTGACCTTGCTTCCGGGAAACGTCACGGAGCCAGAGAAGGCCGGCGAAGCTGGCATCACAGGCGGCAGGGAGGCGGTGCTCCGGCGCCAGAGGGAGGAAGACGGAGACAATAATAGCGTTAGCCACACGCGCTAAGCGAGTGTAGACAGCATAGTACATGTACCAATCAGCTTGGCTGATGCAAAAACCGCCGCCGTGGAAGTGAAGAATGACGGGAAGCTTATCAACCGAACTATCATTACGTTCAGGTAAGTAGATACGGAAACGACTACCGGAGTTCTCCCCGGCGACTACATCTTTGACGGCAACGCCGTCAATGAAGTCGTCATGCGGTGGAACTGGCTCAGCCATGAACTTGACTTCGGGTGGACCGGTCCATGTCCGGTCTACTGAACCGTCGTCAAAAACTGTAAGCCAACCGGAAACTACATCCTTAACTTGCTTATCATGAACCATTTTAGGAATTTTAAAAAAGTGGAAAAGGAAGTTTTATTTTTTCTTGGGTATACTATTAATTTGCATGAATATGGGTGTATTTATAATAGTGAAAAAAAGGGTAGTTGTTGAAAGGAAGATACAAAGAGTTTTACAAAAATTTGGACTTTAGATAGTGGGAAGAGTAAAGGCATTGACAGATCATTTTCTACACAATTTCCTAAGTGGGTCATTCCACTTATAGATTTTCGTCCACATTTACAAACTGGAATATAAGAAAGACTTTGTTAAGATCCAAATAATAGGACGTTATAACGAGAGTTACTCTCTCTGTCCAACAATACTTATTTAATGTATTAAAAATAGTTGTTTAATGATACGTGTTTACTTTATGAAGTTCATTGATAATTTTACACTTACTTCCTAATTTACTCTTATCATTAATTATAGACATTTTCTCATTATATTTTTCAAGATATTTTATTTATTATATTTAAAGGGTGATATGATAAAATTATCCTTCTATTTATAGTTTCTTAAAGGGTGTGTGATGTGTTAAGTCAATAATGGATAAATTAGATAATACAGAAAAATATTCTAAGAGAATCATAATTTTTTTATATGATTTTAATCACTTAACCTATATATGAAGATCAATATAAATGAAAGTATAAAATCTACTAAAAAAAAAGAATAAATAAGGAAAAATTTATTTTCCGTCAAGAAAACATTTTTAAAGTAAGACAGAAATGTTAGTGCAAACCCTTACCAAACTTTGACCAGAGCATTTTAAATGTATGTAAAAAGAATAAATCACATTGATAAAGAATACGGGGAGTTTAAAGTTTTCTAAAAGTGCAAAAATTCGATGGAAAATACGTTTGACCTACAAAAGTTTACTTATGAACGCAAGCTGATTTATTATGCCTCTATTCTTAATTATTTGTCCACTTTTAAATTGATATATTCATCCGTTCTTATTTATATGTCATCATTTTAGATTTCACGTGCATCAAGAAATTAAGTAAGTTTATTATTCTATCCTTTTCTTTTTTTTGAAGTCAAGTTCTCAATCAATAACTATGAATTAATTTATTTTGATTAATTAATTTGCCCAATGAACATGAATTATTTATTTAGTCTTTCTATGTTAGTCAAATGTATATTCTCAAGGCTAATAACTCATAAGGGTAAAATAGGGAGAATATTGTAAATTATGCATTAATTTTATGAAATGATAAATATTATGGACCAACTATTTTGTAATACGTATGACATATAAAAAGGAACAGAGGGAGTACCTATTAAAAAAAAGATAATGATTGATATAATAAGTTTACTATTTTACCCTATGAATTATGAAGTGGATGAATTAAAAATCTAAGACTTTCAAGAAGTTCTTCTACCTTTGTCAAAATTAATTAATTGAGAATATAATAGATAAAAAAAATTGATCTTTCTTGATTTGTCAAAATGAACCGTTAAAAAGGTATAAGTAAAAAAAAAATTGAACAGATAATTAGAGACAGAGAAAGTATTAGATGTCATTCACTTCAACTAATTTGATATTACTCCTAGTTTCTTTTATTTTAATTTGTTTATCTTAATTAATATTTGAACAATCAATGAATATTTTTTTATCATAATTTTTCAAAAGATTTAGAATTATTAAACTATTGTAAGTTATACGTAGTAATTTTTTTTATAATTTATAAAATATATAAATTTTATTTCAGAAAATTAAAAAATTTACGTCAAACATCAATTGATTTGTCCTTCATAGTCTGAATCAAGTCAAATAAATTGGAACTGTCCACATATATGAGTTATGAATAACGTTGGATTTGAAAAAGGGGAAAAAACAATAAACTGGTTGTTATGATGTTGTGAACTGGGAAGAAAGTCTTTAGCTTCTTTTCTTTTTTTGGTTATTTATTTAAAAGCTGATAACACATGGAAGGAGATAAAGGTAATTTCACCGACGGGTAGTCTGCTTGCACATCACATTTTGCAACATTTTCACATACACCCAAATGTATGTCTATTACATATTCACATAAATTATGTCACCCTATTTAGTTGTACCCATGAGCATCAATTGAAACATACCTACAATATTACATCTTATGGGGGCTAATGCATATAGTAAAATGAGGTGATATATTTTAAATAGTTAACCATCTACATAAGTAGACACTTGACAATATGTGCATAATAGGAACACTCTACATGTCCACATACTCTATCAGAATATGTTATAGTTCGAGTGTCTAAAAAAAGTTCACTATCAAGTTTAAGAGATTATTGATGTATTCATCCTATTAGTAGTGCAAAAATTAATTAATATATGATTTAATTATTCCAACTTCTACCTTGCACAAAATTATTTACAAATTGACTCATAATTTACTCATGTTTTCTTGTAGAATTGTAAAATGATAACCGAACATCAAAGTTTATATCAAACAACTAAAGAGCTAAACATGATATAAGCTACGCTAACTTCTTTTAATGCATGAATAACTTCCTTCCTAACAAGCAACAAAACAACCAATGAGAAAAATGATCAAAACTATCCCTCAAGTCTAAGGGTTTGTTTTAACTTTGTCCCTGTAATATCACAATGAACATAAATACCCTTTTTAAGTTTGCAAAACAAGGACACTCTTGGTGCCCAAAAGAAAGTTTGTAAAATTTTACCTAATGGATTTAATATGATGACCTTAAATGAAGGGTTGTTCATCAAAAGGGCTATTTGACTAATCCTATAGTTATCTGCCTACAGCTCTGGAAGTCACACCAACACAGTGAACTACACGAGATGCATTGTTTGTGCTGCACAAAAGGTTGCCTTCTATCATTAGACAAACAAAATCTCTGTACTAAGGTGCAACCCCATATCCAGAAAGGGTCCACACATCTGTATGCTTCTTGGACACAAGAAAACCAACAAAACGAGACCTGTGTAAAAGAAAATAATATCAATCTAGGTGAAACTTGACAATAATACAAGGACAAGAAAAAGGATAATCAAGGCATAATACATAAACGTGTCTTTTAACTTGGTCTTAGCTGACATCTATGCTCTCCAACTTTTGGGTGTACACAAGTAGGAAATTAAACTTGTATATGGAACAAAGTAGACACGTGTGTCCTACCTAGCAATTTGTGTCCTGCGTGTATTTTTCCATGTAGGATACGTGTGGTTACTTGTTCAGCTCTATAAATTTAAGTATCTACTTGTGCACAACCAAAGTTAGAGGGTCTAGATATCAACTGAGGCTTTAGTTAAAGAACACTAAAAAAGTGGATTAAACTTACGTTAGATCCTATACAGAGTTCTTAATAGGGTTCTTCAACTTGCTATTAAGCTGTTCAATTTCTGCTGCTTGTTCCTTGCAACAAGAAAATCATAGACTTAGAAAGGACAGGCAGAAAACAGCAACAATCTGGAGAGGGTAGAAAAGGAATGACGGGGAATAAACACTTCATAATCACCTGACGTAAAGCTTTCCACCACAGGCTTGATTGTTCCTGTAGTACACGCCATTCAACCGCCAACTCATGTTCTATTGTGTTACTCTGGGCATAGTGAGATGTTGATACTGCTTTTCTCTTTACAAGAAAGAAATTGGAATATGAAAATTGGATCATCAAATAGCAAATTAAGGGAGAGGAGGTTATTTGTGTGCAGTTAAATGCGTACCATTTCTTCTCCTAGCTTTTGAAATTTGAGTTTTCCAATGGACAGATGGCCAGGAAAGTCTTTACTTTTCACTTGGTCCTGTATAGTTCCCTTCCGAGCAACAACTGGCCTTAACAAGACATAAACAACAATGCCATTATCTCCGTCATCTTAATTATTTCTCATATTTCATTCATCTTATTCCAATAAAATAGTAGTATTCACAAAAGTTCATCCAAGATAATGTCAAATAGAGATCACCGATAAGAATCCCAAGCCACTATCATGACTGAGATTTACATCATTTTTCTTTCCAGTAAGAAGCACAGGCCACTATCATGAATGAGATTTACATCATTTTTCTTTCTCCCTCTATAGTGAGCAGATTTGGAGGGTTATTGGAAGGAAATAGAGTAGTATAGAAGAGATTCATGGCGCATCAAGCTAACTCAACGAAAGCTTGTTTGAAAAGGTATTCACCCTAATCATTTCTCTTTATGAAAAAAATCCAGTGCCATGAGATGGTTGAGTATAAATAACATATATGACATCTACCATGATGACCATCAGGAGGAATTACATAGACAAAGCTGACAGTATTAATTATCGAAATTAACAGCTTCTCGATAATTCTCTAAAACATAAAAGGTAATATCACACCATCATAATCAGTGTTTTCAAAGGTACGATGGGATTTTGTAGAAGAAATGCTAAATGGATATGGATTACCTCCAAAGTTCATACAGTTGGTTATGGTCCATGTCACAACAACCAAATTTTCAGTGAAGGTTGGTGGGGACACTCATGATTATTTTGAAGGCGGGGGCTGAGACAAGGGGATCCTATCTCTCCCTTACTCTTTGCGCTAGTAATGGAGTACCTGTCTAGAACCACGACTCAAATGCGTAAGCTGACTGATTTTAGATTCCATCCCATGTGTAAGGGGCAACAGTTGACTCTCCTCATATTTGCTAATGACTTGATGATTTTCCATAAAGGAAATGTGGTATCTGTACAAAGTGTTATGGAGGCCTTCCAACATTTCTCTAATACAACTGGACTAGTGGCTTAACATAGATGAATCTAGTCTGTTTATGGCTGGTGTAGATGAGAATACTTAAGGGGAAATTCTCAACCTAACTGGTTTCACCTTGGGATCATTTCCAATAATGTACTTGGTCCTTCCTCTCTCCCAAAAAGTGGAACAAATTGGAGTGTCACCAACTAAAGATGAAAATTACAGACAAGATCAGGGAGATCAGGGCTGTCTCCACAAGACACTTATCTTATGCTGGTAAGCCTCGTGTTATTGATTCTATACTGTTCACCACTTCACCTTACATAATTTTTCAGGGGGCTGTATTAATATTTTCCCAATCGCATTAAAGTAGGTAGACAAGAAGTGTAGGGAGTTTCTTTGGTGGGGTACTGATGAAAAGAAAAAACTATCACTTGTGGCTTGGGATAAGCTATGTCAACCAAAGAAGTATGAAGGTCTGAATTGTCGGATGTGGAATATGGCTGCATTGGGAAAACTTATATGGATGGTGAATAAGAAAAAAGATCTATTATGGATAAAATGGGTGAATGGTATATATATGAAAGGAGGAGATGATTTCTGCTACTGGAAAAAGCTTCATAAACTGAAGCTGAAGATGACAAGCTGGTATAGAGATGATCATTATTGTAACTGCTAACAGGAAATAATTTGTCTCAAAGGGGTACTGTGCTGCCACCTGCACCAAGAATGTATACTGCTGACTTAATATGGAGTAGAATTACAATGCACAAACATAGGTTTATATTGTGATTAGCTGGCTCTTGGGAGATTACTCACAAAGGATAGACAGCTGATGATGGGCATTCAGTGTGATAACCACATGTGTGTGATGTGTGAAGATATGTTAGAGAGAGGTTAGATATGTTTCAATACACAAAAAGAGGCAGGAAGTGTGCTTCTTGATTTAATACAGACAATTTGTAATTAGCTGGTTGATTTTGGAGGCCTACTGATTATAGGCAATCTTCCTAGAAGGGGGTCGAGATAATGGGTGCTCTTTAGGTGTAACTTTTTGATTGTTGGTATGGCAATATTTCACAGTTTACTACCAAAAAAAACTAAATCAGTATTTTCAAAGGCATTTTGTAGGCGATTCATGGGGCAAGCCATGGAGCTAGGAGGGCTATATCGCACAAGAACGGATTGGCAGAGGAAAACTATCGTGGTTCATAAGTTCTAACCTCCTGAGCATTAACTTAAGCGTAGGTTTCAATCTTCCGGATGTTCATTTGGGGGGTAAGTTCAGAGAACTTCCCAAACTTAAAATCAAAATTGCAAGTTCTCTTTATTACTTAAAACACTCAGACGTTAGCTAATTGTAAATTCTCAAACTAAAAAGAAAAAACTCAAAAGTCAAAGTCTCCTCTTAATTGTTATCCCTAATTTCATATTTCTTTGTCATTTACAGAGCAACCAATCATTCTTTGGCTCTTCATCAGCAAAGTGCAAACTACAAAGCAAAAGCTTTGTCTTCAAATGCTTGTGAATTCCTTTTTTTATGCTTCATTTCCTTCAATTCCTTTTTACTCTCTTGTATTCTTTTCAAGTTAGGTATTGATTTTGGAATTCATTTTGATATCACTCTAATTTAGATACTACTTTGGGAGGTTTTATTCTAAAAAATGTTCTATTTGTGTTATAATAGGTATTTGTGATTTGTTTTCTGGTTTTAGGTTTTCAAACAATAACTTTATACTATTGTCATTTTTATTTTTTTGAACTATTAGGAACTATCATTTTACAACTCCAAGTAGATCACCACCGGGCTATAGCTGTGATGCATCTTTCATCTTTCACTCTTACATTCATAAATATACACTAATTTTATAATTTTCTACAATTTAATGTAATTTTACTTTTTTGTGATTTATATACTTATTATATTAATTTATCAAAAACAAAAAATTAAATATTTATGGGGCTTACTCCTCACATCTCAAGGCTTACGTCTCGCCCCATGTTAAACAAAACGCCTTGCCTCAAGCCCTGCCTTTTAAAACATTACCAACTAACTCATGTCATCAAGGACTTTGAAGATCATTACACAAAGCATAGTTTGTCAAAAACGAATACTAACTAGCAAGGTGTATGTAAGAACAACACAAAAAAACATCTAATCAACAAGACAAACAAAGGGTGAGACAAAACTTGCCAAGCCAATCTAGTACCTTCCATCACCTAACATAAGGCACCTCCTTTTCAACTCAAAAATGGCGATCTCTGCAGCCTCGCTTGATTTGAAGATAAGAAATGCTTTTCCTGGTAGTGTTCATTTGAGAGAAAAAAACATCGAGTTCACTGAGAAAAATGTCAATAAATTTTACTTCAGGATTTTAGAAGAAGATACACGATGGCCTACCATTTAGGGGATTAGAGAAGGTGTTATGCTGCACCATTTTTGCACTAACCGTTTGCCTTAAGGCATGCTTAACAATATCCTAGAATATAGAGAATGAGAACTCAGAAAGATTAATGAGACAAGCTCTTCGAGTATAAAACTAGGAGCAAAAACAGTAAAGAATAATTCAAGAAGAAAACCCACCACAATATATATCAGAAGAAAAGTTTGTCTTGATATATCTATCTCTACCAAATAAAAGGACATACGAATATATTTGACGAGAGGCGTGAAAATTTTCTTGAATCAATTCGGATTCATGCCAGGATGCTCAACTATAGAAATCATTCATTTGGTAAGGAGGCTTGGTGGAGCAGTACATAGAGGACACACACATGGTATTCATTAACCTAGAAAAGGCTTACGACAAAGTTCCAAGGAAGGTTATATAGAGATACTTGGAGGCTAGAGCCTAGAGGTGTACCTGTTGTTGACCATATAATAAAATAATAAAAAGTATGCTCTCTCTAACAGCTTAAGATTTTAGATGAGATGGTTGTGAGAAATATATGGGAAAAATATTATTGAATTATTGTTCTAATTATTACATAGAGAACCCTATTTATAGACACTATATAATACAATTCCTTACCAAATAGGAGACTATAAACTATTCCTATTTTGTGTAGGATTGTGTTTACCTATTCTATTCTAACACTCCCCCTCAAGCTGGTGCATACAAATTATATGTACCTAGCTTGTTACAAATGTAATTAATACGAGGACCAATGAGGGACTTGGTGAAAATATCTGCAAGTTGATCATTTGACTTCACAAATTTGGCAATCAATCTCAACGTGCTCAATTTTATACTGAATTTGATGCATAATGCCAATAAAACACAGACCATAAAGTGACTTACACAATCGACATACAAGGCTACTAAACTCCCCTTGAGCAACAAAGTGCTCAAAATCTAGTATAAAGTATATGGATCATGTTGGAATCAATAGATGAGTCGATATTAAACAAGAAAGTCACTGAAAAATTGGTCAGAACATGCTCATACTCCAGTGTATTAGATTTGATGGCTGAAAGTGGTCATAATCTAAGAAATAAAATTATATAGGTAGGGTCGGAATGATAGCGTGACCCTACTGAAAAAGAAAAATTATACGGGTAGGGTTGGAATGATGGCACAACCCTACGCAAATCAGATTTGGGGAGTCACCGGAAAGACGAATGAAACTATGCAAATCAAATCTGAGGAGTCACTAAAAAAGACACATGATGCTATGCAACTCAGATATGAAAAAATAGTTCGAAAAAAGAATCCACGGTACTACACAAATTAATTATGAAAAGTAGTCCGGAGAGATGCACGGTGCTACGCAAATCAGATATGCAAAAAGAGGTAGTCACCGGAAGGATGACACGGTGCTACACTAATTATATATGAAAAAGTAGTCACTGAAATGATGGCACGGTGCTACACAAATCAGATATGATAAAGTGATTTCGGTGACACAATGCTACACAAACCAGATATGAAAAAGTAGTCACCAGAAAGATCGCACGGTGCTACACAAATTAAATACGAAAAAGTAGTCACCGGAATGATGGCACGATGCTACACAAATTA
>NW_006239075.1:792731-869188 GCF_000226075.1 Solanum tuberosum | reverse complement strand
AAAGTAGTCATCGGAATGATGGCACGGTGCTACACAAATTAGATATGAGAAAATAGTCACTAAAAAGATACACGGTAACCCAACTTTTGCTAACATAATCATTGGCCAGACGGGCAACATATATGGGCAATAGCCACCCGTCGGCAGCGGAAGCTCTTTGATTTTCTACCAAGATCGTAGAGGCTCTGATACCATGTGAGAAATATAGGAGAAAAATATTATTGAAATTGTTGTTCTAATTATTACATAGAGAACCCTATTTATAGACACTATATAATACAATTCCTTACCAAATAGGAGACTATAAACTATTCATATTTTGTGTAGGATTGTGTTTACCTATTCTATTCTAACAATGGTCACATACTTCAACATATGTGGAGTATATTAGGGAGATCAAGGACATGTACGATGGAGCTACGACCTCAGAGCACCTCCCATTTTTTATGAGGTTGCACCAGTGATAAGCCTGTTTATATTTGCATTGGTGATGGAGGCATTGACGCAACAAATTCAAGGTAAGGTGTCATGGTGTATGTTATTTGCAGATAACATAGTTCTGATTGACGAGACTCACGACGAAGCTAATGCTAAGCTGGAGATTTGGAGATAGACCCTAGAGTCAAAAGGGTTCAGATTGAGCATGATCAAGACAAATTACTTGGAGTGCAAGTTCAATGATGTAATGTATGACACAGACATGGAAGTGAGGCTCGACACTCGGGTCATCCAAAAGAGAGAAAGTTTCAAGTGTCTAAGTCTATCATCCAAAAAAATGAAGAGATCAACAAGAATGTCATTCACTGCATTAGTGCAGGGTGAATGAAATGGAGGCTTACAAATGGAGTTGTGTGATAAAAAGGTGACACCAAAACTTAAAGACAAGTTCTACAGAGTGGTAGTTAGACCAACTATATTGTATGGGGCGGAGTGTTGGCAGTCAAGAACTCTCACGTTCAAAAGTTGAAAGTTGCAGAAATGGGGATGCTACAATGGATGTGTGGGCAAACTAGGAGAGATAGGATTAAAAATGAGGATATCTGGGACAAGGTGGGAGTGGTTTCGGTGAAGGACAAAATACGCTAATCAAGATTGATATCGTTTGGACATGTGAAGAGGAGATGTCTAAATGCCCCAGTGCAAAGGTATGAGAGGTTGGCTATGGATGGTTTCAAGAGAGGTAGAGGTAGACCGGAGAAGTATTGATGAGAAGTGATTAGACAGGAAATTGAATGACGGGCTAGGATCATTTCGCATATAATGATGCTCAAAGGCTGAAATGAAGCCAGTAGGGTAAAAGTAATAGAAACGGCAGAGGCATCCAAAATTCTGGAAAACTTACAAACTTTTCTCCTCTCTTTCCTCGACTCTCTTCTCTCTCTTTCTCTTCCTCCCTCTCTGATTCTTCTTCTCACTATAATCCTTTCTTCAACTTCTTTCTGCAGATCTGAGCTATCTATGGAGTTCCAACTTTCCATTTCTATGTCATTATAGTTTAGCTTAGCTCTAATCTCAATTTCAGATATATATGACAGAATTATCCCAGAAACATTTGCAATTTATTGTTTGTTTTCCTTGTTTAATTCTGCTATTTAAGTTCACAACATACCATCACCACTAATAGACTCACTAAAGATAGTGCCTTGAAGATGAGAATTAACATGGGTTAAGTAAACAAATTTATAGAACAATTCTGAAACTAGATGCAATAACCTTGGTTAACCTAAGTTTACGTAAGGTTATTCAAAAGTTTGCTTGTGAAATTTTCAAGATGTATAGCAATAATTCAAAAGAGAAGTTTGTGTAAAATACAAGAAATGTTATTCATGTAAAACTTTTATTTTCATCAAAACACGAAGAAGAAAAGAGAAAGAAAAAGGGAAAACAAGTTTTTACCACATACATTTGAACTTACAAGAGCTTTAGAAACAATATTACCCAAAATAGAAATGGAAACATACACATGTCTACAAAATGAATTAACACAAGAGTTACACCTAATGACACAGTAATATTTCATTTTTCATTACTCAAAATTCAAATGGACAAAATAAAGCACATATTAAACTGAAATAGACTAAAAATTCATTCTATGTACCTCCACTTCTGTTGATGCATATGAAGGATCAAGATTCTCAAGTAACACAAGTGTACCTCGCTCTTGAGCTTCTTGGAGTCTATCATTCCATGGCTGGGCAGAACAAAATAATATTTGTAAATCACAAAATATAGAGTAAATAACTGCTTCGAGGCTACAGCACATCATGTACATCTTCTAGTTTTGCCTAAATAGTTGAAGCTTACATCACTTTCCCAACCAACTTAACTTCAAAAGAAAACACTTTGGAATAAATATAACAATGGAGATGGGAGACTAACCCGTTCCTTGAACCATGTGCTAGCACCCTGCAAGTTAAAAGATATCATATCAGAACTAAATTCAAAACAGGTTAAGAGGTCCCTTACAGTATCCAATCATTGATATCAGTTATCAACCTGAGGTTTAGTTATACAACAGATGGGGCCAGCAAACAGATACAAAAAAGAACAAATAATCAAGTTACAAGTTCAGTACACACAAAAAAAACCAGTGCACGTTCTCATCAAATAAGGATGCAATACATCAAAAATCTGGAACTAAAAAAGAAACAGTATGCCAGGTATGAGCACTCACAGATTTCAGATTATAGAGGGAAACCTCAATATTCAATTTTCGTAGCACTGTTTACAAAACGAAAGGAGGAAAAAGTTTTCTATGTGAATCAAATCCTTCACAGGACCCTAATACTCGAAAAAAAAAAAAAAAAAGGAAAACGGAATACCTCCTTCACCCTTGTTGTTACTTCAATGACCTGACTTGTGGATTTCATGACCTTATGTTGGTCAAATGGTGTAGTATCTGCAAGATCATATCCCCGATCAGACAACATCCATAATGATATGTTCACTGTCTCCAAGAGAAAGTTACGGGTAAGAAAGAAACCTAATAAGTCTTGAAGCTTTCTCTTCTTCAATGCATTAGTAGACGGGGTACAATATGAATGTTTTACTTCAGTTCTGGCAACAGTCTTGTCCGTCTCAGAAACATTGCCCTGTTTGCCTTGTCTGCCTAAACTAATTGGGACTTTATTCAGTTCTGGAAATGATCAAATTAACAGTTAAGCTCAGAAATGAATTTACAAGAATCAACCCATTATCTTTCTGAGTAATCACCTTTTTCTACCAGTTCCGTCACCTGACACTGTGAAATGGTAGTGCACTGGTCCGTTCTTGTGGAGGATTTAGTTTGCTTGACCAAAGTCACAGGTGGCAGCGTCGACTCTGCAAGAGCCGAATTGAAAATAAACATGGGTTGTTGACATCACAACTAAGAATTTACCACGCATGTCTACAAGTAGTTACGAGTGTTTCTTCCTGGTTGGTCATCTTTCAGCGGTGTTTTAACAGTTGCTCCTCCAAATGAATGTAGCTTGTCAAGACTTCCTTTTCCTCCATAATGAAGAGGCTGCTTCAGATCTGTCACCTTATTAAAGAAGTGCTCCACTGCAGCAGGAATGAGGTAATGCCTCAAATCATTGATTTTCAGTATTTAAATGCATCAGAGTAAGAATGTAAAAACTGAAGAAGCAGATTTTACTGCAAACTTATACTCAGAGGCTAGCTTTTCAATATAAACCTTCATGCATACAAGTAAGCTAAGCAAAAAGAAATAGACATTTTGGTTCATCCCAAAGAAATTTACATCATACGCCTCACATGTCTGGCGATGTGTGATACAATAAAAAGAGCACATGCCCACTTCGGTTAACACCAGCATCCTCCCTATACTGACAACTCACAAGTCACAGCAAACACTTACATAGAATCATTGGAAGATGCTTCTTCTTTTCTTTATTAATAAGCAAGATTCTGAGGAGAATTTTACAAAACTTATTTTTGGATTAAAAGCTAAGCAAAATGCCAACATGAAACGTGAAATTATCATAGACATGACTACATCTCTTTAGATATGTCCACCACTGCAGTTCTTTGGTTAGTACTTTATCCAATGCATTCATTTAAACAGAGCTGTCTGCCATAATAAAGACTTCTAAGAAACTTATATCAATATATCCATCACTATAGCTCCTTAAATTCAAGAACTGGGGCCATGACTTAAAAAACAGTGAATGAAAGGTAAAAACTGAAAGAAACAAGACCTTGCTCTAAATTCCAAGAACGTTGAAGAAATACTGCACCAGAAGTCATAGAGCTTTGGAGAGCCCTACGAAACCCAACTCTCTAGATATGCATCAGATAAAAGGCAGCACTAATGGGTGAACAGGTGACAAAAAATACAGGCTGAAACCAAATGGCTATGAATGGGAATGCATGAATGAATGAGAAATTGTGAACAGCCATGAAAGTCCAACATCCATCTATTACTATTCTTCCGTTTCCCACCCCTATAGAACAAGCAACATGAATGCTAGCAATATTGTCTTCACATACCCCAATTTGACTAAAACACTCAAGTGAAATAGTATATTAAGATGTTCTGCTATATATTGCACAAATTATCTAGTTCTGTCAATTATTCTTTTGTCCTATCAAAATAAAGAAGACATCAAGTGATGGAAATAATCCTGAAACAAGAACGTGCATGGGCGAGAGCACAGAAAATCCAATAAGCGCCTAAGACAGCTAAATTAGAGTCCTACCCCTTTAAACAGCAATGTAGTGAGAAATTCTTTATGGTACTTTTATAACTTTATCCTTTTACTAATTTGATTTCTTCATTTAGACAATGTCCTCGAATGTATTACATAATCCTAAGCAACTATAAAACCGAGGTTCCCAGAGAATGTATAAACTGTCTTCAAATAAGTTACACAAAAGTTTGAGAAAACAAAATTCTGAAAGATAGTATCATATGTTAAAGCAGTTCTAACGAAATAAACCAAATGTATGACACAGAAATCTGAGAAGCAGAAACCATTCAAGCATTTAACAAGCTGTTTCATCCAACCATAAAATGCATAACACTGTGGGACTGAATGAAAATCAAGCAACAGAATTAGAGTCACTACCTTCAATTTGCGCTATTGAATTTGGAAATTTCTCAGATATCTCCTGAGTACCAACATCAAAGGTGCGATAAAATAAAAACTCAGCTGTTTCCAAATCTCTGTCTTTTGGCTGAGGGTTCCTCCTATCAATTGATATGCAGACAACATTGCATTTACCGGTGATGGCTTCCTGTAATAAAATCTCAAAGAGGTCAGACCATTACATCTAAAAACAGATAGATTAAAATTATACCTTAAAAAGGATTAGTGATAGAATTACCACTGGATTGCAATTTGAAAGCCCTACGCCTTCTCCTGAAGCCAACAGTAACTCATTGCCAAGCACCTTGATATTACCCAACCAATGAGTTAGCTCGGTGGGACGGAAAAACCATACCACCTTGACTATCCTTTTCCGTGTTTTCGTTTCCCACACCTTAACGATCTTACCAATGTCTGGCTCCTCTTCACCATGACGATACATGTAAACACAATCATATAAGTTGAATTCAACTCCAGCATAAGTGAATGACTTGTAAAATTGGACGTCCTTGTTAAGGGCACCCTTTCCCTTCTTGGCACCCCAACTAAATTCGGGACTATCTTCTTCCGCTCCTTCTTGAAGGGGGAACATTTGATACTTATCACAATGTGATGTTAATCTTTCAAAGATCTGGAATGGAAAGACATATGCCTGTCATTGACAACTAACAACCATCTAAAAAAGTAGATGTGCACATTACAACAATTACTAAAAGCATAATAATTATGCAAAAGCCCCAAAATTCATAGAGAATTTGAAGAAAGCAGAAACCCACTCATTGAGACCTCGCTTTAGAAGAAGGAAAACAAAGAAAGCAAACAAAGATAGACTCCAAAAAAACAAGTCATTCAAAAAAAAAAATGTTCTATGTTCCCTCTTAAGTATCATTTTCAGTTTGAAGTGGAGATTCAATAATTGAACATATAACAAGACTCAAAGAGTATCGTAGCACATTATATAGAACTTGGTTTTTCTTAGAAACGAAGATGGAGCATCGCGATGAATGGAGTATCTCATTCCAGAAAACATACCATAAGAGGATTACTAGATCTACATGGAAATAGAGAAATGCAAGATGTTTCGAAGAGAAACTAGAAACTGTACAGTAAATTAAATACTCATGCTTATGGATTTTTGATGCAACCTACAAGATGTTAAAGATGATTAGAATAGCATGATTGAATTCATAAACTCACCGCAGGACTAGAATTGTGTATAGATGGAACCATTTCCTTCTGTTTTTCTTGCAGAAATGTTCCGATCATTGTAATTCTCTGGTACCAACTTAGTACAAGATTTGTTTTATTAATGTACACAATACTTTACCAGTCTCCAAAAAGGAGTTCCATGATTGTAGAATGATGACAAGTATCTGCTGTTTTCCAAAATAAATATTTAAACAAAAAAGACATGTATGAATTATGCAATATATGCAAGCTCCTACACTGTAATTTACATGGGATTACAGTGTTGAAATCAGTGTTGTCAAAGGCGCGTTTAAAGCACACGTAAGCCCTAAATCGAGGCTCAAAACATGTTTGCCGCTTCGCCTCGCTTATTGCGTGTTTGAATGTCGTCATCAAGGCTCTAAGCATCTCCCGAAGTGACGACACTAATCAATTGATATCTTATTTTATCATTAAAAAAAATCAAATTCATTGTCCATACATTTGTTATTCATGCTTATATGTATTAGTCTTTGACTAAACATATATAGTTGTATTTATTCTTCATTTGCGTTTTTTCATTAAAACCCAGCTCACACTTCATTTGTGCTTTGCGCTTAGAGCGATCATAGAAATTTTTTGCACTTTTGATAACACTGGCTTAAATGTGGACAATTTAGATATCTAGACATTATATTCCAAAAGAACAGTATGATAGATGCAACAGATAGAATTAAAATAGGATGGTTGAAATGGAGGAGAGCTATGAGAATGCAATGCAAAGGAGAATACCCACCAAAATAAAAGACAAATTCAATAGTCCATCAATGCCATAAGAAAGTAAATTTTATGCCTCTAAAGTCCAACATATCCACGAGATGAGCAAAATATAAATCACACAAATTTTTAATCACTTACCAAAAAAAATACTTCACAAGTTCACCCAAATACACAAAAGATCAATAAAATCACAGTATAAACTATAAAAACCAAGAACATATACAAAATTCAACCAGAAAAGAAAGCAAAAAAATAATGTACTTGCAATCCAACAAAAGGAAAAAGAGATAGACAAATGCAATCAAAGTAAGATTACCAAAACAGAAAACCCAAAAAGCCCCCGTACACCACTCGTCTATTTCGAAACATTAAAACCCACAGAGTACATAGTTTTTTCCGTTTATTTGAAGTTGTAGAACGATTAACGATACATCCATACACAGTAATGATCAAAAACCAATGATCCAAACCCTATGAACCAACATATTCCATACATACCTGAAGAAAAAACAAGTTACCAGAAGGGAAAGGGAAACAGAGCAAGTACTGTAAACTGTATAGTGTGCACTGAAAAGTATGCAGACAAATAAAAACTGTATGAGTGAAAAAAATTATCAATAAACTCCATAAAAATCCTAAAACACTATAGAACATTTGTTTTTAGGTCCAGCCCTTCCCTGAACCTTCGTAGCGAGAGCTTAGTATACCATACTAGTTTATAACATTTTCTCGAAAACATACTAGAAGCTTCTAGAATACAATCGCCCACAAAAACAACGTGAACAACGGAATGTAAACACAAAATAGGAGTGTTGATTCAAACCTGAGCTGGATTTGTTTGTATGAATGGAGATACAAATACAACAAAAACAAAAAGCAGAGACGGTTACTGGAGTAGCGTATCGTCTTCTCTGTACAGTACTTTTTTTTGCAGAAAAAATGTGACAACTCTGCTAATACGGTGAGCTGCAAGCTTTTTTACTATAAATAATACTCTACTATAGTAGTAGTATTAACACTAATTTCTTCTCAATGTCTTGGAATTCGCATTAATTTCAATCTTCATTAAGAAAAAAAATCATAGAGAGGATTAAAGCGGTAATTACGTAGAGGAGTTGTGATTTAACATTTGGCACCACTCTCTCTATTTTCAATCCCATTAATAGATCATGCACACAACACCATGTGCTCCCTTAATTAAGTAGTGTACTCTTTCTAGTCAATTTTATTCTCATTATTAAAATGTGATATCTTTTATTTAAAAATTAATAAATAACATATTATATTAATAAGATATTTTTAAAAAAGTATATAATACTAAAAATAATAACGATTGTGGATATCGATTTGAGATGGAATTAACTAATGTCAATTATAGATAGTATTTAGTGATAAACTAACAATGGTGGTTGATGATTATAGTTAATAATTATAATAGTGAATGATGATTTATAATGGTGATTGTTGTGTGGGCGGAAAGGAGAAGGGGGGCAAATGGGTTGTTCGGATCGAAGTTGAACAGATTAAGATGGGTTGTATCAATAGATGGGTCAATGTTCGGCCCCGTCAAAGCTTGTTTGGGCTAAGATGAGGTGGATATGACTTAAAATAATGAAAAAACTACATAAATACACAACTAAAGATATTATAATCTCTAAAATTCCCTTTAAAAAATTACAAGAAATCCCTTCTTGGATACATCTCTATCCCTTCTCAGATACATCCCTCTCCCATTAAGTAATGTATCATTTGCAATGTATAGGACAAGTAATGTATCATTTACAATGTATCGGACAACCAAGAAATGTATCCGAGAGTAATAAATTGGGATTTTTTTGTAATTGGAAAAACTTTGGGGATATGATGTAATTAATCCCCAAATGTATGGAATTTTTGTACTTTATACTAAAATAATTGTGTTTTATCACATAAGCTAAGGTTTAGGATAGGTTAATTTTCAAGAACACTAGATAAAATTAAATTCATCTGATAGAGTCCCACAAAATTTTAATGCTTATAACATGTCAAAAAATAATATTTTCTTATATGATGTACCATTTTATTTTATTGTTAGAGTATAATCTTCTTTTTGAAACAAGACGAGGTACTATTTGACAACAAATTCGACATGCAATTGCATTAGCATAAGCTATATATCATGATTATGTTTTTCTCTTAACTTAGCTAATTTTTATATTGAGATACATATAATGCTAATTCTCTTACTAGAACTCACTGTAAAATAATTATGTGAAAAGGATAAAACATATAGACAATCTTATGAAATCAATTAATAGTACTACTCCCCCGTTTCTGTTTATATGTCGTCCTTACTAAAAATAGATAGTTCTTAGTAATATTTGTCATTTCACAAGATCAATGTATAAATAACACTATTCTTCATATTTTATCCTTGAGAGTTATTAAACTTGAAAGTATGAATTTGACGGACATAGGAAACTAAATAATTAATTCATGTTCATCTGTCAACTTAATTAATCAAAATAAATTAATTTATGTTTATTTATTGAAATCTTGACTTCAAAAGAATACTAATTTAAGATATAATGGTAAATTTATATACTCTTCTTAAGGGACGTAAATTTTAAGATTGTGATATATAAATAAGAACGAAGGGAGTGACTTTTCTGAATCTTATAGTTCTCAAAAGTCATATAATTTACACCGTGCCATAGGCATATAATTTATCATTATCCTATTTTATGATTCTTAGATATTTAATAGAAACCTTTTTAATTCTAATTCACTAACAAGAACTCGCTAAAAAAAACAATTATACAGAAAGGATAAAATATATAAATGTATTTATACTTGCACTTTTTTAACTAAATAATTGATCGTATGTTATAAGTTATAACTTATAACCTATCCCAATCAACATATAATTTATTTATTTAATAAATTAATCAGAAGAAAAGGCTTTGATTCAATTAGTTTTCTTATTGCTCTATTGGGTTAATCATAAATTCAGTTTGACCTAAATTTTTAGACAGATTAATTGACTCTTGCTTAAATTGATCTTATAATAATGATCTATTCAGTTTAATTTTGTAATAAAAAATCTATTTTAATTTCTCACACTCAAAAAAATATAACAAATAATAACTAAAAAGGGACACTGTTGGTTTTATCTAATTTGATATACACATGTAATATACGTATCAAAAATATAATATTTTTTTTGTATGATCTTATCACTTCGTTATATTAATTGATAAATTTGTTTCAAATAATAAAGTACTGAAATAACATGAGGTAATATTTGACCACAAATTCAGTATGCAATTGCATTAGCATAAGTTATATACCATGATTACATTTTCTCTTAACTGATGTTAATTTTCTTACTAGAAGTCTAGAACTAACTGTAAAATAATTGTGTGAGAAGAATAAAATATATAGATGTATTAATTCAGGGGCAAACCTGGAGGTTGTCGAAGCGGTTCACCTGAACCTTCTCAACAAAAATTACATTGTGTATATAAGGTATTTTAGAGAATTTTTATGTTTATATATTAATTTTGAACCCCCAAAATATAAAATTAGAGGTCGACATAGTTCAGAATCTATTATGGTGTACAAAGACCCATTCTGGCCAATTTTCAGTCAAAAGTGCTTGGAATACTATAAGAAAGAGAGAGGGGGCAACTAAATTTTATAAGAAGATATGGGTACAAGGCATCCCTTTTAAAATATCTTTTAAGCTTGGAAGGTATGGAAAAACAAAAATCCAGTTGCTACTTTAATGGCACAATGAAATCCTAACATTTCTCATTTATGTGGTTGCTGTGAGGTTCCAATTTATGATACCGTGGATCATTTATTTCTAAAAGGAGAATTGACAGATTCTGCGTGGAGATATTTTGTTGGTGCATCTGGTCTTTCGAGACCATGGGTTTAGGTGAAACAATTTTTGTTGAAATGGTGGGATGCTAAAGGTAACTCTAGACAAAAGATGACATTTAGGGGTCTTTTGGTAGGAAGTATTAGGAAAAATAATCCATATATTATACATAGTATTATTTAGTACTATGTTTGGTAGCATTTTTGGGCCTAAGTATAACTAATCCATGGATTAGTTATACACCCTACATGGTATTATATGATGTATTACTAATACCTTTCATTTGGTGGTATTAGTAATACATTGAATTTAATACCATGGGATTATCTATGTAAAGACAAAAATATCCCTCAAATTATTTTAATTATTTTCTTGATTTTATGTTTTATATTTGTACTAGTAAATTTATTTAAATAAATTAGCTTACAAATTTTATTATTTAGAGAGAGTTGTTTGTTGATAAATAAATGCAATACATATCAATACAATATTTAAAATGTGAGTTGTTTAAACATTTTACTAATTAAAAAAGACAAATATATCACCACATGACGTTTGTGATCTTAATTGAATATATTATTTGTTGATTTATATGTGGTTTCTAATTATTTGTTTTTTGAACAATTTATAAATTGCATATATATTAAAACTACAAATTGCAATTTTTATGTGTAAATGTAAATGATATAGTCTATTTCACTATTGTTTACCGTCTTTTCGGTTTTAAAGTAGATGGTCTATCTATTCTAAATTGAAAATTAACAAGACCTATTCTAAATTGAAAATTAACATTCTCTTAAGTGATTAATTTATTAAGATGACAATTATTTACCCTCAAATAATTCAAGTGAGAAAATAGCAAACATTACAACAAAATTGTTCTTCTCCTAGCTAATTAGAAGGCCATAATATTATCCGGCAATTATCTACCTTGACTCGATTATATAAAATAGAAAATATCATAATTAATCAAGAGTATAATTGGAAAGAAACTTTTTATATAGTTTTAATCCAAACACAAGATGAAGTGGGAAGTAATGAACCAAACACTTGATAAAAAGTATACCCTGCATTACTAATCGCATCATTACTAATCTCTGCATTACTAATCTCTGCGTTATTAATCCCTGTGTTATTTATTTTTCTACCGAACGACCCCTTAATGCAATTCCTAATGTCATCTTATGGTTTCTTTGAAAAAGGAGAAATATCATTTTACATGGTGGTTCTTACTCTACTAATAGAGTTATTTGAGATATTTCCAACACTATAAAAAATTTCAATAAGTTGAAATTTAAATATCCCAATATTAATAATTCGCCTCAGATGGTTGCTTTGCTGGATAGTTTCAGGCCTATTTTTACATCTAGGGTGGTAAGGTGAAATCCACCTCTTTAGGGGTGGTGGAAATGTAACGCAAATAGGGGATCAAGAGGTAATCCTGGACCTAGCACTATTGCATTTTGTGTTAGGGCTTCTTCCTGGTGGGAGCAAAGGGGCTAAGGATCCAAGACACAACAAACATATTGGCTAAGGCTATGGCTTTAAAGGAAGGACTTGAATATTGTTTAAAGAATAGCTTTTCACCAGTTATACTGGAATCTGATTCTTTATCATTGATTAATATGTTGAATGAAGATTGAATTGTTCTTTGGAGTGTGACTTTGGAGGTCAATTCTATTAACAAAACAAGGGTTTTGATAACAGCAAGAGTACAACACACCTCAAGGAAGGGAAATACTCTTGCGGATTATTTTACTACCTTAGCTTTTAATTTTGCAGGTACTTTTGAATTTAAATAGTTTCAAGATATACTAGTTGTAGACAGAAGAATCATCAATACAGATAAACAGGGTATTCCCCATCTTAGGATAAGACAATCTTGTTAAGTCTGTTTTAGCTCACTCTATACCTCTGAAGGTTCAATGGTTATCAATAAATTCATCTAGTAACTGGTTATGTACCCTTCAGCTCATCTGAATTAGATTCTATTGTTTGAGTATTATGCACCTGGTGAGAGCTTTGAGGAGTCTCTTATGATAAAAAAAATTAAGACGAGTGAATTTGTATTAACTTTTGTTCTGCTAGATAGTTTATTGTCCAGTTCACCTATGAATTTAGCTTGAGATTGTGACTCCCAATTGTGCAGATCACATATGAGTCTAGTGTTGGTGTTATACAGTTTTAGACTCGGACTCAAACTCATACATTTAGTATCTTTTCTCATAGATTCAAATCTAGATGTTAGTATTAATCACTTGTGGGGTTCAATCCATCATATATGGATTGAATGAGAGGGATTACTAATATTAGCTAGGTTGATCGAGCCTCATTTTTCTGACTATAGAAAGCAAGAATTGATAATTACTAGATAAGAAGTCCTTAAAGAATTTCTTTTCAAGTCTGATTTACTTACCTCTACGAGTCAACATGTGTCAGTTCAATAACTCTTCATGGAGAGATTGTTGTGTTGTAGCATAGAGAATTAGGGTTAGACAGAGATATAGTAGAAGAGGTTTATGCTTGAGCTTACATGAATGGATCCGCACCCCTAAGCTTGTCTTCAACGAGCTCTCGAACGACGCCTTCAAAAACGATGAAGAGGCTTAGATCAACCTGCTCCAACAAGCATCAAGCCTCAGATTTTTGTCTAGACTTGATTTCTTCTTCGTTTCTATATTTAGGTTAGTTTGTTTTTGCTTTAATGATTTGCTTGACCGGATTTCAGTTGGGCCTGGTCATTGTAAATATGTTGGCTCCTTTTATGTTAATAATAAATGGAAAAATTGTATAAAATAGCAAATTATTAAATCAAATTAAATGCTATAACCACAGTTTGATTTAATTGTAACCCGTAGCAAACTGTTGCCATTTCGCCTCTCTCCCTTATTTTCTCGCTCCCCACTTTCGTTTCTCGTTGGGCGGTCTCTCCTCGCCTCTCTCACTTTATACAAACACAAATGTATAAAATGTGTTTATGTTTGTATAAAGCGAGAGAAAATTATATATATACTTATCTTTTCGTTCCCCTCTCTCCCCTTTCCCAGATCTCGCTCGCCACTCTCACTCACCTCTCTCACTTTATACAAACAAAAATGTATAAATTGCGTTTGTGTTTGTATAAAGCGAGAGAAAATTGTATATACAAATACAAATACAAATACATATATTTTCGTCCTTTACACTTATGATTATACAAATACAGATCTTCCCCCTTGCCCTAGTTTTCTTTTTGTCTTTTCTCTTTTTTTTGCTTTATACAAACACAAATTATACAATTGATTCTTTTGTATATGTATACCGAAACAAATTATACAATTGCTTCTTTTGTATATGTAAAGCGAAATATACATATTAATAGACATAGCACACATAAAGTTTGATATGGAGCGCAATTATGCAAACTATAGTTATAGCATACAAATATGATTTTTATGTTTGTTATATGTGAAAGTTGCTCTTTTATAGGCTCTTTCCCACCTTTAAACCAAAAAAAAAGATCTTATAATAATGATCTATTCTGTTTAATTTGGGAAAATGCCAAAAATATCCCTAATCTATTGGGAATGACTCAAATATATCCTTCTTCCACCTTTTGGTCTAAATATACCCTTCATCTTTGTTTTTGATTCAAAGATACTCCTCCTTCCATCTTTTGGTCTAATTAAACCCCAATTTAATTAAATTGAATTCTTTACTAATTAGTTAATTCTTTATTTATCCCAAAATATTTAAGTCTAAAAAATAAAATAAAATAAAATTATTGTGTAAAATAAAAAATAAATTCTCAAAATTCTTATTCTTATTAGGGAAAAAAGGAGAATTATATCGCTGAACTATCGTAAATGGTATGCAGATATCATCCGTCATACTTTTGGGACATTGGTGCCCCTATCGTCCAAAAAGTAGAACATATACACCCTTTACACTAACAGGCATACATGTGTCATAATCTTATCCACCGACGCGATATTTATTAAATATCGAATCGACGGATAAGATTGTGCCATGTGTCTTTGTTTAGTCTTTCGTTAGAGTGAAGGGCATTTATGCTCTAATTTTTGGACGGCAGGGGCACCAATGTCCCAAAAGTATGACGGAGGGTATTTGCATACCATTTACGATAGTTTGAGGATAATATTTTTAAAATTCTTATTCTTCATTTTTACACAATAAATTCTTTATTTTATTTTATGTCTTATACACTATTTTTTATGTTTTACTTTGAGGAATCATTTTTTAATTTATTTGAAATGATTTTTAAAATTATATTTAATTTTCATGTTAAAATTTAATTATATCAATATTTAGTATTTTCTTTGATTTATTTTTTAATAAATAACATATAATAATAAATCAGAAACTTGAATAAACGATGAAACAATTATAAAATAATTCTTTCTCATTTAGCTTTATAATTCTAATCTTTCTTGTGATTTTAGATATTACCGTTCACCTCTCTTATTTTGATATTGTTAAATAACAAAACTAGTTTAAATGATAAAACTTTCTACACCATTCCGAAAAAAACACGTTCTTGTGGCATTAATATTTAATTATGAAGTAATTTAATTTGGTGTCCCAAACTACATTTTCTTTTATTTTCCTTTTCTGCTTTGGATTAGCGTGGAAAAATTATACAGTATTATGTTTCAAATCTAAAAACTATACAGTAAATAGCAATTATAATATCACAAACATAGTCACTCTAATTGTTATTATAATAAAGAATTTATTATGTAAAAATGAAGAATATGAATTTTAAAATTTTCCATTATGTTATTTTAATAAGAATAAGAATTTTGAGATTTTATTTTTTATTTTTACACAATAGATTTTTTATCTTATTTATTAGACTTAAATATTTTAAATATTTTGGGATGAGTTAATATTAAGAATTTAAATTTTAAAAAAAAATTAGAATAAATAAAGGAACTAACTAATTAGTAAAGAATTCAATTTAATTAAATTGGGGTTAAGAGTATTTTTAGACCAAAAGGGGGAAGGAATCTTTGAACCAAAAACAAAGGTGGAGGGTATTTTTAGACCAAAAGGTGGAAGAGGGGTATTTTTAAACTATTTCCAATAAGTTAAGGATATTCTTGACCCTTTTCCCGTTTAATTTTATAATAAAAAATCTACTTTAATTCTCACACTCAAAAAAATATATAAATAACAACTAAAAAGAGACATTGTTATTTTTTCCTAATTTGATATACACATGCAGTATACGTGTCAAAAATATTTTAAAAAATTGTATGATCTTATCACTTCGTTGTATTAATTGTCAGAATATAATCTTCTCTTTGATAAATTTGTTTCAAATAATAAAGTACTGAAACAACATGAGGTAATAATTGACCACAAATTTAGTATGCAATTGCCTTAGCATAAGTTTATATATCATGATTATATTTTCTCTCAACTGATGTTAGTTCTCTTACTAGAACTCGCAGCAAAATAATTGTGTGTGAAGAATAAAACATGCGGACCTAGAGGTAGTCGAGGGGGTTCATCCAAACCTTCTCGACAAAAAATACATCATATATATAAGGTATTTTCGAAAAATTTTATTTTTATATATTGATTTTGAACCTCCTGAATATAAAATTAGAGGTCGACATAGTTCAATTTTATAAACTTTTAAAGAATCTATTCTTTATCACTATAAAATAATCGTGTGGAAATTATTTAGGAAATATAAATAACAGAAAGGTCTAGCTTTTGTCACTGAGTTATGATATGTCACTCGTTATACCATTGTCATTTTGTAAATTCTACCTTAAATTTTTTTATAATGAATGAACAATAATTTTTCCATTTCACTATTATATGTAAAATTAGTGAAAATACATGATTATATACACACTACTAAAGAAAATAAAATTAATGACAAACAAAAATAGAAAGAAAGATTGTTATTTATGTTACATGTTTTGATATACACGTGCAATATACGTCTCAAAATTTTATACTTCCCTATAATATGATCTTACCATTTCGCTATATTGTCAAAGTTCAAATATGTCACTCATCACCTCACTGTTTTGTCATTTGTAAATTCCACATTAGAAAATTATGATAATCAAAATTAATTTTACAACTATTCACTATAAATTATATATATGTAAAGTTAATAAATTAGCAACAGACAAATTTTGTGATTAATAACAACATCTATCGCTAATCTAGTGGTTCCTGTTGATCTTCTTGCCAAGTATTTTCAAATTGATGAGAAGACGGCAAGTCAGATGAGTTCTTCGGGTGGAATATGAAGGAGGATCGCGAAAAGAATTGTTACTTTAAATACAATGATTGTTATAATATTTACTAAAAATTTCGACTATTCAAATATTCAAATGGAAAGCTAGGAACTTTAATCTGATGATCTTGTCCTATGCTCTTTTGAAGCTCTATTAGCACTGGATTTAACATTGTCAACTAGTTTTCCCTCTATGTTCAGCAGTTGAAAAATGCCATAAGCATAAGAAAATTGTCATTTCATAATAACAAAGCATACATTTTCATTCCGAGAACGAAATATCTTCTCTTTCATGTCATCAGTAAAAGTTTTAATCGGAAACTCAGAATCCTTATGATAAACAGATCAGTGCCTCGTCCCCAAAAAGGTACATGCAAAGCACAAATCGAATTAGAACTACTGTTCAGGAGAGACTGCAACTTATCATAACACGTCTAGAAATATACCGCTGCAGAACTATCAGATAAAAACAGTTGAGCTCTATCCACCCTAAACCAACTTTTCCATATTTGCAATGGAAGAAATAGAAGAAGCCAAACATTTCCCCACCATTTACATTACCAGACTTACTTATTGTGGCATTTCAAGATCAGGCCTTTGATCAAGTGCCTGAATAGTTGTATTATCTGGAAGAGCATCTGGGTACGTTGATATGATTTTTGCCTTCATGTTCCTGAAAACGGAAAACAAACATTTAAAAGTAATAGGAAATGATTAACCACTAAACAAAGAAGTTCCCCGATTTTGGGAGTAGAGCCAGTAGTCTAAGAATGCCCGGGTATCTCTATGTAACATTACAACATCATCCAAAATGCTCACCGGAGGACTATGAGGTTGGATGAAACTGCAGAAATGGTAGCACAAAGTATCACATGAAACAATTGAAGAAATGAAGATGATGGCTCTGATAGCAAAAATGCATCTTTCGGAAGAAAATCCCAAGGAAGTAACATTTACTTTTGTGTTCCACAGAATTCCCGGATGAAAAGATTGAGTAGATTCTAGTGAAAAGTTCAAATAATGAATTGAGTAGTTTATATTTAGCAATTTAGTACAGATGATTTATTAGGTGCAGAAATACAGAATAGTCAAGCAAATCCTGCTACTTTCGGAATTTATTGAAAACTGATATTGATATTCAGAAAGAAGAGAATAACAAAAGGGAAGAAAAGAAATATCATACCTCAACTTCAGAAATATGTAATCAAGGTCTGACTTCATAGATTTTAAGAGACGTGTATTTCTAGAGAAATCTGCCGAGACCTCTGCGTAACAATGTTCTGAATACTCATTGAAGTGAGAAAGAACTGCATTGCTGTCCTGCAACCGTCCCAATCTGCAGTTTGAGCATACAAGACATAAGGTAATCATGAAAAAGGCACCAAGAATGACAATAACACAATGAACAAAAAGGACTGAACGAACCTACGAATCACATGGTAAAAAACCACTTCCAGAATTATGACAAAAAGCTATCACAAGGGTGGCAAAAAGTTAAGTTTAAAGGAGGTGGAAGCATCGAAGAGTTCAGGAACGGGCTACTATTCATGACCACATTCTAATCACAAACAGCATTAGTGCTCAGATGAAAAATCATGATTTCAAACGCTTTGAGCAAGTTTTGAATGTAGCATATGGGTGACTTCATAGAAAAACAACCGAAACTCAACCAAAAGTCAGAGCCCCAAACAAGACATTAGGTACTTTATGATCTTCCAGGAAGCAACTTTATTAGGAGTTTCCTATATGAACTTTACACTAATAAGAATTCTCTCAAATTCGTTTTTTTTCTTCTTTTTTCCCCCGATAAATGACTGAAATAAAGCTTCTTCAGGAAAATTTCTCCAATCAAATGAGAACACTATAAGAGATCACTAAGGAGGTGATCTTTTGGTTCCCATATATTTTCTCATTCTTAATCACCAGGTTGCTAAATTCCAATACTGCTGTATGGAACTTTCTTTCTGATCTAAGGGGTAAAGACCCCAATCATATGATTGATATGAGCTTTTTGATGATTTATGTTGTTGTAATGGATAGATCGCAACAAATTTTACATACTCAAAGAGGGGATTTTACAAGTTCAATATACAAAACCCAAAGCAGTCTCACATTGGTACTGAATGTTTCAAGACTTGGCAATTGTTGGCCAACATATCTCAAAAGACACTTTCATTATCCAAACTCTTGATGCACGAAGAGCTTTGACATATAAAAATACGGACCAGATGATCTTTAACCTAGATCAGATACAATAGACAATCTAAACTCTTAAGTGCATTCAAAGATTGGTATCATTAATTCACTATACAGCTCCCCAATCCTAATTTTAACAGCTTGGCTAATCATAGAAGGAGAGAGACTTGGCCATGCCCGGGTCTAATTGCTTACATATAAAACAATTGATTTACATCTAGACTCAACAACTATGAAAGATAGTCATTTTTTGCAACAACAGAAACTTTGACTTTTGGAAATGCTACCCCACCCACTAAACATTCACCCATGTAGTGCCAAAGTAATTTGGAAACACAAACATGATTTTGTTTGGGATAGAAGTAAGATGTTGTATTGCTGGCATCAAGAAGATGAAAAGATTACAAAAGGAAAGCTGTTAGCTCCATTACAGCATACTCTAAACCTAAATTGCTCGGACTCTTCACTTTTGGTGCCGCATCCGTATCGACACGACATGGGTGTGGGTGTGGGATCCGTGTCCGATTTGGTCAACAGATTTTGGGTACTTTGACCAAAATCGATGGGGAAAGACTGGACAGTTCTAATGATTTCTTTAATCAATACAAAAACTAAGGTGAAATTGAAGAAAATGGAATACCTTTTATATAGGAATTTCTATTTCACTCCTTTTCCTTTAATCTCCTGGATTCTCCTCATGTTCTCCATATAATATCTCATAATTTAGGTTTTATAGCTCTATTTTTAAATATTTTAATTATTTTTAGGTGAATCCCCGCACCCATATCCATACATGGATCCATATCCCCGAATCTCAAAAATTAGATCATGAAGGATCCGACCTCTAGATCTGCACCCGAGTCCGAGCAACTTAGCTCTAAACAAAACAAAAGGGAGCTAAACATAAGCAAAAATATTGGCTATCAGGCCAGGCTCAGCGAGCCAATGAAATCTAAAAAAGGAAATGTCATCATTTAATCCTAACATGAATTAAGTTATGAAACTAATATTAGAGCTCATACATGCATTCACATTCTGGTTTCCAAGAAAGAGGACACACAAATCCATCAGTCAATCACATAACCAAGCAACATATCCTCTCATTTCCATTTAAACTTAACACTTCTTATCTTAATTATCCAAACTGGTTTGACTCAGCACCAATAAAGGAACCCCACAATTTAAAATCAAGTAAAAAGAAAGCCATTTTGGAGTTCCTTCCCAACAACAGCTAGAACTCCTCTATGTGATCGAAGGCTGGTTTATCAATTAAACATTTTCTGAACTACCCAACTCATTCAGTATCCTAAATTACCATAATAAGCCAATCACTCTATCTAAATCAAGGAAAAACCCAATCTTGGGTCCACCCTAAACTGTATAACCTGATGAGGCAATGCCTAAAAACTGAACAGAATAAAAAGTTAATACAACTTCAAATACATCAAACACACCACAAAATAGCATTCAAGAAACCCAATTGATCCTTTGATTCACTGCACACTCGAGATCAGTATTATAGTAGAAATTACTCAGGAAAGTTTCTATCAACAAATGAAAACCAAGAAAAAAGAAAAACGGGTAGCTAAGAGAATTACATGAGGTTTTGCAATTGCTTCAAAGAATCCAAATCCTTAGCATTGATTAGGGTTTTGAATTCACTGGAAATCTCTTCGGATGCAGATTTGATGGATTCGTTCTCTGTTTCCTCCATTTTTTTCTCAGTGGGGTTCACTACTTTAGACGATTACTATTTTTATTTTTTATTTTTGTATAAACATGTTTCTTCTTCTTCTTCGATAATTTACAAGTCTAGCCTCTCTAGTTTGCAAAACTACATTTACCCCCCAAAAAGACCTAAAATTTGCTTATTTCAAAAAATATTTTGTCTGAATTTTCAAAAAAAAAAACAAAAGAACTCCAAAAATAGTAACTTGTGTTTCAAAAATATTTTTTTGTCTGAATTTCTATTGAAGGAGTATTGTTGAATGGATTGATTTCAATTTAGCAAGTAAGTCGGATAATGTGATGATGCTTTTATTAGTATTCTTATAGAGGCATGCTATTGTGTTCAGTTCTGAAGGAGGAAGTCGGAAAGAAAAAAAAGTTATATTTTTCTGTGAGCTTGCATTATTTTCTATTAGAATAGTTAATCTTTCCAAAGTATTTTTGACATGGCTAACCTTCTCAAAATTTTAAGATTTTTTTAATCAAAAATGATGAATCAAGGATCATCCGAGTGTTGTGAAATGTTGATTATAATAAAGAGTTTGCACATATGTTTTTATGTGTGTGAATAAAAGAATATGAACCTACAAAATTGTGTTATTTTCAAATATTTCATTTATAAAAAACAAACATAAATCAATTGGCCTGTGGGATCCTTAATTACTAGTTAAAGTGGCATTAAAAGGAAAAAAACACATATATTCCTGCTTTCTGCATGATAAGACTCAACTGAATCCACTTACAATAATTTTTCAAAAGATAATAGCATCTTGTAGACATTTCACAATTCTGATCCTAGTCTGTTAAGAAAATCACATCAAACACAAACAAGTTGGCCAAATAACACTTTCATTGTTACTAAAAAATCAACAATTTTCCTACTTTAGTTTGACATTTTGATGAAACATCTTTTACAAAAGGTACTTGATGTTGGTAATAATGTTGCCTCCTCCAAGAAACCAATGAAAAACAGCAGAAACTTAACAACCAACAAGAAGTATTAGGCTAGCAGCCCAATTAGTAATAGTTGGACCCCATATCTAGGCAAAACATAATCATTCATGGTTGGTAACCCAACCAACTTTCCAAATACATCCAAGAAAACCAAGTAAGGATTCAACTGAATTCCCTTTGTCGAAAAATTATACTGCGCAAATAAGATAAAAAGAACAAAGTTTTAATACATTATGTACATGTTTTTGAATCCTCTTGACATTGGGAAACTTTAAAAGCAGAGGTGACGACTGACGGGGGTTCAAAGGTTGCTTTGCTCTATGTCACAAGTTGGAATCCCCTTGTAAGGATTTCTGGCTCCGCCACTGGAAGAAGACATTGTTTAGTACAAAATGGCTAGTAACGAGTCGATAGCCAATGCCACACATCCTGCCTTACACAGATCATATGTTTTGAACTTAAATAAAAGACCAGTTTGTGAACATGAAAGCTAGGCAGTGACTGGAGTTGTCATCATTAAGGACCTTCCATGCAACAGCTTGCTCATACGACACTGGCCTCCCCATGCTCGATACACATAGCCCTGCCGGCAGATAGGCAAAGCCCTACAAGCACAAAGGGTATCAGAAATTACCAAATTGTTTGCTAATAATCTCTAAAACCTCGTCTTGTGAAACATGAGTGGTTAGGTACGCGTTGCACCATATGAATAAAACTCATTAAGTATTGAATAACATATTTCCAAGTGTTCATAAATCTCCGCATTATAATCGGACTTAATTAAATGTAGAATTCTAAAACATTCACAGAGTAAGATGGTAGTCGAACCTGCTGCATAATCTTGGGAAACTCTGAAAGGAGGACCTTTCGACCAGCTTCATCTAGGATCTTATCGAGCATTATATCCTGAAGAGCTATTAGAGTGGTTTCAAGCATGTCAAGTCCGGCTTGGTTTGAAAATGAAAAAACTGCAGAATCCTGCATAAAGTAGATAAACCATTTAGCTATCATCAGATTTAACTTGAAAAGGAATCATGAAGAAACCTTTCTTATCAGAAAAGCATAACATCGAAACAACGGGAGGTGATGTTACTGACATTCATTTTGACGGAGCAGCACATTATTGAATCAGTGTGATGCCATAGTTGCTTCAGAACAGCATCACCGGCAGCTTGAGACTCCACCTGTAGCAATTCTCCACCAGTATGATTCCTGAAAACACATTGAATCAGTAAAACTAGGTAGAGAAACTGGGAACAAAGTTCAAGTTGTTCCATGAGTACATCAGGTTGCAAGTTAAGGGATGAGCCCTTCAGCATTTGTTAATCCAAGGGTGCAAATGAATCAGAGTGGGCCTCAGTTTTGGATGTGTATGGAGAACCTTTCATTTATACTATGCTACACACACACAACAACATTTATCTGCATACGTCGGGAATCGCTAATTGGTGGTGCAAAACTCAGATAACTGTGAATTACTGCCAAGACCTTAGAAGTTAGAACCCATACTTATAGCTCCTGCAAATCCATCTCGCCAAAGTGACAGCTTCTGGTGAGCCAGGGAAGGATTTAGGTGTCAGCTGAGAGCAGAGTCGAGAGGGTGCAATAGCCATAGCAACTCTCTGAACAGAGCCTACAATGCTTCGTACATATTGGCGAGCCATAGCAGCTACATTTTCTCGATAGTGATTCTCAAAAGCAAACTGGAATGCAATTGTCAAGACTGAACGATGGTTGTAACTGCGTCCTTCAACTTCACCAGCTAGCCGTGTCCCACCAGTTCTAGCTTCAAGAGTTGAAGCTAAATCCAAAGTCCGAGCAGCACTAGGAGAATCCTGCATCATAAGCAGTAACAGTAATAAACTATAAGAATAAGGTAAGAAACTAATCCACATATCCATGACAGTTTTCGGATGCCAGGTGACTTCTCAAACACCAAATTGTGCCTTCAGATGGCTAATAAACTTTTCAAAGCACCATAAATAATCTAAAATTCTCTAAAAGATGAAAGGCAGAAAAAGCTCGTGACTAAAAAGCTTGAAGTTTCTCCTTCAGCCAAAATTCAGAACACATTGAAGTTGTAGGATACAAAATAAGCATCACTTAACTGATTTAGGCTCCAGTGGAATGACAGAGAAACCAGATGGAAGCAATGGAGCATCATCACCAAAAGATTCATCAATATGTGCAAAAACAAGCTGAGCACAGGCACCTGTGGCATTCTCTTCAACTCCACTGCATAGCTGCATTGTTATAGCAAGAGCATTAGAACCCAAAACTCTCAGAAAGAACAAAGTGAATCTCGAGCAAGGCAGAGCTATCAACCTGTAACAAATACATATCCCGCGATAAAGCTATGTCCTCTGGAGAGAAAGCATGACCCTCTAGCCGAACAACCTCAAGAAACTAAGTACATAGTAAATTCAGATTAAACCACAGTTATATGATCAGTCAGAGACCATTGACAACTTTTGCAACAGTCACAATCACAAAATATAGCATATGACCTACTTACCTCCTCATGTTCCACAGTTTGAGCAAGCGGTAAAATGACCTGGCTACTGGGGAAGACACCAGGTCTGGCGCAAGGGACAGCATAGGGACTGGCTTTAAGAGATGCAGAAGAGTAGGCATCAACTCCATAGTCAGCCCACTCTGAACGGTGCTCCCTAAGGAAACGGACAAGCAAAGCAGGGCAAACATCCTACAAATGGGAAGTGCAAAAGAGAATAACACCACATCAAGCAATTAGAATTATGTGATACTATTACAGCAATATGTCCTATAAGTATTTGAACTTAACATACCTGAAGAAGCATTGATGCTCGTGCACACAGTACTCCTCCAAAAGTAGGGAGAATTGACAAGGTGTTGTATTGTGCATCAAGGAATTTACTTGGTGATGAGTTTACAGCGATTGTTACATCATCCACACCATCGCTACCCATAATTGTCCAACCATCATCAATAAATCCACTAACCGCATTATTGAAGCCCCTGTAGTAAATATTGAGAATGAAAAATTCCAGATAGCAAACTAGTCGCAAGACTTGTACGCAAGAACTAATATAAGAAAATCAAAGCCAAAAGCATTTGATTGTCTGATAGTGGGGATCCAGGATTTTTAATAATGAGTGCTCAACTATTTTTTTTATCTGAACATCACTACTGAGATTGGTTGCCTAGTTAATATATTCATATAGATTTGCTGCCTATTTTTAATCACGAGTGCTCAAAAGCTTGATTCAGACTGTTAGCACAATGTACTACATTTATCTCTAACAACCATCTGAGTTTTTACCTGCATAATCTTTGACTAAATGCCCTCAAAACGGCAGGTTGCCGACCTCCAGCATATTGAATTTCTCCACTGGTTTCTTGAGCTATCTGCCTTATGTATCGGAAGGCCTGCATGGATATCTTAAAGTAAGATGACTTCACAAAATATCCAGTGTCGAGACAGAAACATAAGAAATTTCTTACAGCCATTGTCATTTTCTGAGCAAGGATCTTGGACGATTCATAAAGTGGTCTGAGGACTTCGGGAACACTGCAAGCCTGTGCACCAAAATGTTTGCTCAGAAAGAAGAAATCAAGGTAAAAATGCTCAATAATTGACCAATTAAATTTACTCACGTCGAGATCAATATGGTCTACAATGTGGATGATTGAGCCCCCGCCCTCACAAGGCCGTATGAGGAAACCACTAGGTAGCATTTTAGCCCTAACAGAACTAGTTGCAGGAGGCCCGACAGGGCCTCCAGTATTCGACGTCAAAGATCTTTCACATATCTGCAAATTAAATCCCAGAAACATGAATGCAAGCAAATACTTGTTACATACATTGCTTGTATGGAGACAAGTACTTGGATTGGGAAAGTTCTAATACAACTTTTCGGATTATGTCTAATACATACCACAAGACTTCCATCTTCTAAACTTGTAGTGTATCTCAACGTCCAAAAATCACGAGCTGGTGCCAATGTAGTTGGTGCATAAGTCTAGTGAAGCAACATAGCAACAAACCAATGCTGAATCAACTTAATTCTCAGATTCACTTTGCCTCGAGTAACCAAACTTTAAGCACAGAAACACCACAAACCTGCAGGTATATGAGCTCTATAGTCCCTCCATTTCCTGTTGGTATTACATTCAGTATATCAAGGCAACGGCAATCGCGATACCAAGAAGGACGATCTTTAAGGATCTCAGCAACCTGAAACAACACTTTCAACAACTCAAAGACAAGGCTAAAGCAAGACACACTAAGGAAGACATCAATTCTCTGTGAAAATAAATATCAATCAGAAAGGGAGTAACAGGAAGTACCTTCATGGGCTCTAGACTCACAAGGCCACAGGCTCGTGCTGCAACACCATTACAGTTGCGGGAAACAGCGACGATGCCAATAGATTCCGGACCAGGCTAAATCAGAAAACGGGGGGGGTTAACACATATGAAATGAATCAATGATACAAAGGCTTGAAATGGACAATCAAAGAGAAAACTTACCTTCATCCCAATCATCTGCACCCAGTCGACAGCAGTTCCAGTAGCTTTACCAAGGAACTCTGTCAGGGTCTCTTCAGCTATTGCTAAAAGACTTCAAAAAGAAGACATGAAAAAAAGAAATAAATTAGTTGTTCAACCATAAATAATAATAATTCAGATGGACAAAAGGATAAAGTCCAATTACCCAGCTGGGCTGTTAGCATCCCTTTGCGGATGATGCTGAGGTATTGGGTTTTGTTGCTGCTGCTGATCACTCACGACCACAGACTCACAGCAGGTATCCGTGGTCGTACTGTTTACCTGCTACAATGCATCTTGAGTTTCATTACACAAAAAAGAAGCATGCAATATAGGGCATGTACTGTAGTACACAATCTATGAAAGGATAAAGGGACTGAATTGAATGCAGCTTGTACAAGTTTTAGCAGGTCAACTTTGTAAGTTACAGTTTCAACAAAAGATAAGCAGATTTAAACATAAGAATTTGAAATATGGTATGACAGAAACCCCTACAGATCAAATTTGTTTATTTTAAAATGTTTAATCAATCCCTGTGAGAACCAATTTTCTCATAGCACTGGAATCTCGACCAAATGCTAAGGTTGTAAAACATGTAGAGAACTCACAGTATGCAACTGTTGTCGCATGAAGCCATTATCATACACAAGATGTGAAACGTGCTTCTGCAATCGGTCATTTTCTTCCATCAACAGTTTGTTCATAGCAGTCAGCTTTCTGTTAACAGTCTGGAGATGAGATGCCTCCTTTCTCTGTTTCTCACGGCATCTACAGAAGGTAAAGGAAATACTGATTTAAGCTATTTACCCTTCTGAGCTATACATGTGCTCCAACTGAAGCATGCCTTAAATAGAGTATTGACATATGAGAATGGTGAATAGAATATGACATTTTGCCAAAAGAAATACTGAAAAGTAAAGTTCTAATATGACTTAGAATTTGAGGAAAACATAGGTGCATACACATATCTACCACTCTCTTGAGTGAAAACAAGTTAGAAAGATTTGGTAATAAAAAAAAACAAAGACCCTACTCTAGCAACAAAGAGTATTTTAAGAACCAGTTATTCTTTTAGGATATCTACAAATGTATTTGCTTTATACAAATGATCACATTAAATCATCTTTCGCATCATGGGCCATCTTAACCAGTCCAAAAAATGATTTCTCAGATATTTAAGATATGAAAGTCAATCCTGAAAAGATTTTTAGGAAAATAAGCCTATCAAATCAGATAAAATTTTCTGTCTTTAACTAGTAATTCAAAAATAAAAGAAGAAATTGCGCCTGATGTTACAAACTTACTCTTCTAATTGTATCAAAGAGAAATGAAGCCAAAAGGAGAAGGATCCCCTTAGCTTCATAGCAACAAAATTAAATAGAGTGTGCATAATTACCTATTGTAAGTTGGGAGAAGAAACTGCTAAACATGTATATACTATAATTAGCAAATGCATATATATCAGGCAGAAGCTTGCAATTTATTATTTTTCATTTCACTTGAAAGAAACAAGCAAAGCTGAATGGGAATTCCTTGAAGTTTGAACTAATTTTAATTTCAACTTCGCTAATACTAAGAATTACAAACTGCTGCCTTTATGTACTGATTAAGGCAATGTCTATTAGTGGAGGGAAAACCCAAAAAAGTAAGTTCAAGATCCAGTCTTTACTCCCCGTTACACCTGAACCGATTCCAGAAACTTGGTAATCTAATATTCGGAATAAATAAAGGTCATGGCTTCCCAAAACCTAAATATATGCGAGTACAGTATAAAGGGTCACCACTGAGAAGGTGCTCATTAACTGACACCAGCTTTGAAAAAGCAAATGATTCCACAAGAGTTACCCAAAAAAGGGCACTAAGACCAAAAGAGAGCACCTTGATCAGGAGGAGAAAATCAAAGTTTCTTTCATCAAGTTAATTATTGTAACTTCATTAAAAGTATAAGCATATATATGGAAGGTCAAGAAAAGGAACACCATTTTCAGGAAGGAATCAAACCTGTCCACATCTATCTTCTCATTAAATTAGTAAACATTTGAAGTTACAGAAGCAGATGGTGACAAACAAACCAAATGCACTAAATTACTTAGCACTCCATAAATACAAATAGATATCAAAGGTGCAGATAGTCAAAAACAAAAATGCACAAAATTATTCAGTCCTACACTTCCTAAAATTGACAAAAAGTGAAAAACAAGGCCCTTTAACAAAGTAATATGCAATGACAAAAGTTCCCCTTGTGATTCAGAGTCAGCAGTTCCACACTTTATCTTCCATCACAGAAAGACGAGAGAAAAATGAACAAACAGACAGAACTCATTCAAAAGTCCCTTTTATCATCTGACCCCAATTTCAAAAAGGGGGAAAAAAGCTTGAAAAGGAAAAGGTTTAACTCACATCCAGACATATTTGAAAAAAAGAACACTTTTTTCTTCAAGAAAACACTATCCCATTTAGGGCAAAAGGAAAATTTTCAAACTTCCTAGCAATCTCTCTACCAAAAATTAACAAAAACAGATTCTTGAAAATAGCTTCAAATAGATGCATACAAAACTCACTATTTCTAGAATAAAATGATGATTTATACCTTCTGTTCTGAAACCAGACTTTGATCTGTTTAGGGTCAATGTTAGAAAGAATGGAACACTCCCTAATGAGCTGATGCCTCTTCAAAGAAGTTGGCTTTGGACATTCTGCATAAACCCTCTCCAAAGCCTCTACTTGTTCTGGTGTATACCTCACATACTTGCTACTATCCATCTCTTTGCTACTACAAAAACCCCAATTACAAAATCAATTTCACAAAAAACAAGAAAAACAAAAAAAAAACCTTTTATCTTCTTTTTTTTTCTGATTCTATGTATCAACAAGAAATGATGGTACTGGTTCTTGAATCAACAGGTAGGCTCTCTACTCCAAGAGAGCCTCCTCTCAAACTCATCAAGATTGCTTTTTTTTTTTAATAAACAAAAAACCCCTTCTCCTCCACTATCTCTAAATACCCTTTTCTTTGGTTCTTGCTCTCAGATATATATCACAAAGTGAAAAGAGTTGTTTTTTTGAAGTGAAAAAAAAAATAGAAAACCCCAGTAGAGAATTAAGTAATGAAAAGAAAGAACAGAGGTCCCCTTCTCTTGACGCCAATCTCGAGAATTTATGAGACAATGAAGTTGAGGAGAGAGAGAGAAAGTACCTTTATGCATAGAGCACACAGAAAAAACCAAAGCTACTGTAATAATAACACCTACAAACATAAGAAACAAACTGGAAAACAGAAGCTAGAGTAGGGAGTCTTTAGAGATGTTTGACTAATCTTACAACATGGTCATAAATAGAGATTTTTGACATTAATTGAAGGATATTGAAAAAATAAATTCTCTCATTCTCAGTATTGATAATTTCTCCCTTCCAAATTATATGCTATAGTTTAATTGAATATAAAATTTAAAAAATATGAAAATATATTGTAATGTTTTTAAATTATTTTTAAAAAGAGTATAATTTGTGGTCATAAGATGTGATTTATTCGTTTGATAAAAGAGATAAGTATTGAAAATATTTTTAAATTCGACATAAATTATTAGTTTCTTTTCGAATTATTGACAGTTTTAAAAATATTCTTAACTTAACTAACTAAATTTAAATACACCTCTCATCTTGCAACATGAATGAAATACACCCCTAAATTCTCGCTAAGTTTATGGGTGTTTTCAACACGTCTCTCGATTTTTTATTAAGAGTCTCATGTTCCTACAAGAATTTGTGACAACTTGTTTTGTCAGGAGGTAGATTATTGGTGTATCTAAATTTAATTAGTCAAGTAAATTAGTATTTTTAAGGCGGTCAGTAGTTCGGGAACGAAACTAATAATTTGTGTCAAGTTTAAGGGTGTTTTCAATTTTTATACCTTGATAAAATTATATAAAATTAAAGAAATTTTGATCATTTTCATAACTTATTGATTTTCATGATTATAAAAAAAATACAATTTAAAAAATTTAAATGACATATTCAAATAAAACTTTAACTTTAAATTAATCTGATTTTCAAATCATGATTTCATATCTCTTATTCAAAGAACCCCTTAGCTTCTTATTTATTGAAGGATAAAAAAAAAGTTGTTGTAGGACATTTTAGAAAGTTGTTGGAAGGTTCTTTCGAAAAATTATCATTTGCAATTTGTCTATTTGAATGCAAGCTTGAGGAAGCAACTATAAGTTTTTTCAAGAGTTCGTTTGTAAGTTGACTACTTGAATTATTTGAAACTATTTGCTTGACGGCAAGCTTAAAAAATTAACCTACTTACGTATCATTTGGTTGGGAACAAGTTATCTCAAGATTAATTATTTAGGAATTAGTTTTTGTGGAATAACTTATCCCGCCATGTATATGGGATAACTCATCTCATCATTGTCATATAAATGGTGGAATAAGTTGTCCAAATACGCCAACCAAATAAAATACCAAAATTATCCCTATACTATTTTCTTTCTTTTATCCCAACACTATTGACATTATTGCATAGATATATGTATATATAAATTGAGAAAGAATAACAAATATTACGAATGTATAAATATGCATACATTTAGAAAGAGTTAAAAAAAAATAAAGGCCTTAGCATAAGAGAAGTTATAACAAAGATGTGTACAAAATTTAAAAAAATAGCACAGAGAGGTTGGTGTATGTTAAGTATAACAACAAATATCTAAAAAGGTGAAAAAAGATTGAAGGTATAAAGCACCTTATGACTCATTTGGTAGGATAGTGTTAGAAAATATTACTATTAGATTGGCTCCATCTATATATAATAATGTAAATTAGGGATAGTTTGGTAGTAGGTTATAGTTATACGGGTATTAATTATGAATAAATTTATATACTCATTATTTTAGGTAAGTATTAGAGCTCGTTTGGATGGCTTAAAAATTACTTTTTAAGTCAAAAATAAGAAAACAAATTTGAATAATTTTTAAGTAAAAAAATAAAAAGTAGGGGAGACCTACTTTTGGTTTTTAACCTATTTAAGCAATTTTAAACTTACTTTAAGTTATTTTCAAACTTGTCAAACACTTTTTAACTTATTTTAAGTCATTTTTTTTGACTTATTTTAAGTTATTTTTATATTTGTCAAACACTTTCAGAAGTAAAAAATTGATTTAAAAGTAGTTTGACTAACTTTTAAGTCAATTCAAATACCCTCTTAGTTATGCATTGATTAGTTATACATGTATTAATTTATTATTCCACTTTCTATTATATATAAAATAATACATAGATTCCCTTACAACGTATACATATATTAGTTGCGTGGGTTTCTAGATTGTCAACCAAACACAATGTTAATTTAATACACAAATAGTTTATTTTTAATATATTTATCAAACATCGTATAAATTATACGAAAAATAATACATATATAACTTAAATCTTACCGAAATATTTCTTGTGAAAAAATAACCGATGATTAGGATTATTAGTTCATTGCATCTTAATATGTTTCTAATATTATAGATAAAGAAAAATCATCCTTTTCGACCCTAATCATAACACAAGAAAAAATTAGTAAAATTTCTAGTTATTATTGTAGTGAGATATTGCAAATGAATCAGATGAGTTTTTTAATGACAAAATTTGATATTCTATTGCTCAATAAAATTATAAATTCAATTATTCTATAGCTTGATATATTGATCAACAAAGAAAGAGTGCAAATTTTGAAGACGACAATTCAAATATAAATAAGGTAAAACATAAATGAAAAAAAACTAGTCTTAAACTATGTGAAACAAAAAAGTTATTCTTAAATAGAATTTGATCTCGAATATATTGTCATCAAATGGTTCAAAATTGTCCTTATGAATTACCAAAACTCCTCTTCTATATTTTTAATTTGTAATATTGGTCCAAATTATATACATGTCCCAATTTAAATAAAGTGCACCGAATCTACCCTTACATTATGCTTACGATCCGATTTTGCATACATATTACGTGTATGATAAATTTTAGAAAAACAATTACAAATTATTACATTTTAGAAATGTCACTCAAGCTAATGTCATCTTTTCACATCACTAGATAATACATATAAATCTTATTTCATATATGTGTATAGTATATTTTTGAACTTCTCACAAATAATTACATGTAAACAACAACATTTTTTTTAATAAATATTAAACATAATAATACAACACTAAAAAACTATTCACATGATATTTTTCTATTATATAGAAATGACAGTTTCAACAAGTTTAAACGTGTATACATATTTGTCATTCAAATGGTAAATAAGAGTATTTTTGTCATTCCAACCTCACAAACTAATAAGCCAAATAAGGATATTGTTGTTATTCCATCTTTCAAAATTGATAAGTCTGGATTGTATGTATACGTATCTTTTTATTTGCAATTCACCAAACACTTATTCTTGTCTGATTCAACTATAATTTCTAAAGCTTTAATGATCACGTCCATTTCTTTGTTCTTTCAATTTCTTCTTGATTTCCTGTATATAAAAATAAAAGTGTTGTATCGTATATAAAAAAAAGTTATTGTAGAGGCTACCAAATAAAAATTGCACTAAACACTAGCACCAAATCAAAATTACTGAAAAAACTACAAAACAAATACTTGAGGGACTATTTTAAACCTACCCAAACATAAGGTACCTTTATTACAAAACCATCTTTTAAACAGAGCACAAAGTGCAAACAGGTAAAGTTGGGGGTGCAGAGTCACAAATATGTGAAATATGAGGGTGAAAAAAGCATTTATATAACTAGAGACGCTCTCAAGAACCCCCAAAACCCCAAAGCCAAGAACTTTGAGAATCTGTAGTGAGAAGCAGAGAAGAAAGCGCTACAAGATGAACAAAAAGGAAGTGTTTAAGCTAGCTAAAGGGTTTCGAGGAAGAGCTAAAAACTGCATAAGAATAGCTAGAGAAAGAGTGGAGAAGGCGCTTCAGTACTCATATAGAGACCGCCGCAACAAGAAGAGGGATATGCGTTCTCTCTGGATTCAACGCATCAATGCCGGAACTCGCCAACATGGGGTATACATAATCTCATTTTTTGCAGTTTTTGATTTGTGGGTTTTTCCCCCTTTTTAATATTTTGTCGAATTTGAGTTTTGTTTGGCGTCTTTTGTGATTGTAATTACTTTTGTTTAGCATTTCCTTACTTTATGATGTGTGCTTAGTCATGGTTGTTGCAGCAGGTTGAGCCTTTACCATATTAGATGAGTAGTCTTGGAAAATGTAGCTGGCCCAATTAAATATTGCGAGAAGTTTGAGAAAGAGCTCCTAAAGGTTGGGGAATCCCAGGATTGCTCAAGTCTTTATCTTGATAAAGAAGAAGGTTATATTAAGTAGGCATCAAGGGGGTAGGACTCCTCTTAAAGGATTTCAATAAGTGTCTACATATATAAGGAGCAAACGAGGTGACACGTTGTTGCAGTATATCTCTGTCGTATCATCTGATTGATTGATCAATCATTCAATACCAAAGTGGTCAGTGAAGTTGTATAGCCTATTTCACTCCAATACCAAATCACTAGAGGTTTTGTAAATCTCACACTTATCCTATGTTGATACACAAGTATTTAACCAGCTACAAAGACTCCTGGACAAAAATGGACCTAATGTTGTGTAACAGCAGTATCTAAGCTTACTATCAACTATTTGCTATGTATATGTGGATCCTTTGCTTCTATTGTGTGTTATGTTATTAGTTAAGCTCGCGTTAATTTCTCAGAGATTTTGGGTTGAGACAACCTTTCTCCCTGTAAGTTGTACCTCATTTCATTTGGCACCTTCAATTATCATAATAATGCTCCTAACAAACAATTGCATTTGTGGTTTACAAGGAAATAGAAAAGACATCTTAGATGACATTCTCTCTATATTCTTCTACATCCTCTGTTGAAATAATTTATGATCTTGTCCAATATTGTATGCTTGTACGTCTATCTTAGCAAAAACATTTCTTTGACACGCATCTTGTAGATATGTTGGGTGCCAGATGCCTGACGTTCACTCTCATACAACATTGTTGGCTTCACAATTATTCTATAGACTTGTCTTTTTTACTTTGTTAGGTATCTTCATATCTTTCCTGCAATGTTTCTTTAGCCTTCCTATTGTTATTCTAGTTTTTCTCCTCTATTATTTATCCTTTGGCTCTTTTAGGGTTATCTTTTGAGCCACTAGCCTTAGTTCTTGAACCTTCTGTGTGGAGAATTATACCCTTCTCCGGTATTTAAGTGGAGAAGGGTAGAGGGGCGGGCCCATTATCCACCGAGTTTAGAAGGCTGTGATTGGTCCAAAGGGCGGGTCACAGACAGATTTCTCGGTTATCAAAAAAAAAAAAAAGAATTATACCTTTGTCTATTGGATCTTAAATAGCTCAATTGTAATGCTGCTGGATTCTAGAAATTTTGTGGTGCTTACTAGAATTTTCAGCATTGGGGTAGGATACCAGCATGGCTGTAAAGTTCCATAATTAAATTAGGGAGCCTGGTATGGCAATCAAAGAGCAAAATTGCAGGACCCTCAGTTTCGGCAGTGGTAACAAAATATGCGTAAGAGTTAAGCTGAATATTCAGTTTCCATTGTTGATACATCTAATCTCCAATAGACTAAGGATTCTTCATAGTGAATAGCTTAACGAACTGCTATTAACTACAAATTTCTAGTTATCTTGGACTGCAAACTCAGATAATAGATAGAAGCAATGGTTAAGGGAAAAATACTTGGTTTACTTTATCCCAAAAAGGGGAACATACTTGGTTTGTGAAAGCTCATTGCTCTAGAAATGGAGATATTATGAAGGGAGATGTCTCAGGATTCATCCTTGTTAACTTTTATCATTTTTATGTGAAAGATGGAATGTGTAAAATGGGTGCCTTTCCTCTTTTGTGTGAAATGATAATCCAAAAAGCACAATTTTAACGGTGTAAGTTATTTCTTCTCTGAAGAAAGACACTAATATTAAATGACCGAATATGAACCAGGAAATGCATTTGGATTTCAGGAGTCTTTTACCAAGTAATTTTGGGGGGTTTGGGGGCGGGGGGGATTTTTGGTAGGAAAACGAGGTTTCATCTCTCAATGCTAAAATGGCTGCAGAATCACAAAGTGAAGTGTGTCATGGTAGACAATGGTTTCTGCTATTTTTCTGAAGCAACATAATACTTCGAATGGCTTGGTAAGTTTTCTAAGTTCTACTTTGGGTCTAGGTTGAAAATAGAAACTTGTAAAATCTTGCAAAATCAAACTCTGTAAGCTACAAATTGCTTTCAAGGCCACCATCCTAGTATTAATCCGCATAAAACACTAGGATTTTTTTTATTTTTTTTTGTGAATGAGAACACTGGGATTTTGAAGTGCCTTAATATCCTCCTCCTACGCTTTAGCTCCCTTTTTAAAATAAAGGTCGTGTCAGGACACCTTGTGATTGTTCCACTGTGTACCTATTTACGTCCCACCAAGGCGGCTTAGACAAATGGGACGAAATCTTCTGCTTTTTATCTTTTTTAGCATTGTGGAAATCAATATTTGTTAAGACACTTCGACTATCCAAATGACAGTGGGGGCAATACCATATAAAGCTCACAGGCCATAGCTGGAAGATATTGCAGTAGTTTCTTGATATGATGATGAAAAGAAGAGAACAAAATATTGTTGGTGCCTCAAAGGTATCCATTGGTAACATGAATGATTCCAGAACTGACCTCTAAATTGGCACAAATATTCTTTGGTTGTTTTTGCATGTATCATACTTACCGCCATACATGCTATCAGATATTAATTATGAAATTCAGTACTTCTCAGGATCATGTTGTTGGCTCCATTTGGTTAATCTGTGTGTTATTGTTATCGAATAGCGTCATTGCTTTAGATTTTTATGGTAGTACAGCATTGCAAATAGAAGGATTTGTTAATCTCCTTGATTAAATTATTTGGCCTTATGATTTGTATCTTCTTTTCTTCATTCTTCTGTTTCCTGTTGTACTCCTTTTGTTCCCTCAACTTATCAGTGTCAAAGCCCAAAAGTAAACGAAACTCTCTCTTTCTGATTCCCTCTCTTTCGCGTGAGTTCAATCAGAAAAGAAACAGAAAACTAATTAGGATATATTATTCAACAGGGTACTTTAGCTGAAATAAGCTGCTTTAGTATGCTTGTCAGTTGTCACCAAGTTTTGACATGAATTTGGCCATTGGCGTCGCTCTACCTGTTAACTAATCATATCTGATGTTCCTAAATGATATTTTTAGCACATCTTACTACAAGTTAACAAAAAACACCTCTATCTCATCTATTAAACAATTTTCCGATTTTCCTCCAATTCCAGGTGAATTATGGCAATTTCATGCACGGGCTGATGAAGGAGAACGTACAGCTGAACAGGAAAGTGTTGTCAGAACTGTCGATGCACGAACCATACAGCTTCAAGGCCCTTGTGGACGTCTCTCGCAGCGCTTTCCCTGGGAATAAGAAGTCCATAGTACCTCCAAAGAAGGAAGGGCTTGCTATTGTTCTTTGAATTAATTTCCTATGTTGTGCTTTGTGTACTCTTTTTCTTCTATTTTGGGCATAATTTTGTGCTAGCATTTCTGTTAGCAAATTTCTACCGATAGTATTGAAGTCTCCTGTTTACTGCAAGTGCTTAAATGGAAATTTAATATGCTTTAATTTTATGTTAGTTGCTACTCCCTCCGTCCACTTTTATTTTGTTCACTATATTAAAAATAGATTTCTATTTTTAGTTGTCCAGTTTGAAAAATCAAAAGATAATTTACTATTTTATACGTATTTTACCCTTATTATTAAATATTGTAATCATATTCAATTCATTTTGTAAACCTACTTTACTATTTAAATGAATGTACGTACTAAATTATGTCATTTTTTTCATAATTAAGAAATAAATCGAAATAAAATTTATATAAAGAACACGTGTTTTGTAATTAGTGTTTTAATACATGCTTCGCGAGTAAGCATTTTCAAATAATATGGGCTCAATGGAACTTTGATGATTGGTATAAGTTGTAGGAATACTTTATTTGGACACCGTTATTTAATCTATTTCACCTTTTGAATATTTTTATGTAAAAATTAGGCAAATGACATAGTATAAGAAAGAAATTACTTCCTTTCCCTACTCTTTCATTAATTACCAAAAATCCCTTTTTTAGTGTTTTTCGGATACATAATATAGCAGTGTGGATACTTAATATAGCAGCGCGGATACTTTAATTAATAACGGGCGGATACTTAAACTAATAAAGTATCCGGTTAAGTTGTTGGGGGAAAATAAGGGATTTTTGTATTTTAGTAAAAGAGTAGGGAAATATTGAGAATAGGTAAAGAAGTGTTGTGTATTTAAGTAATTTTTCCTATTTTTATTTGGCTATTCACTTCAAAATAATTTCAGATATGCGATGTCTGGAGTGAGGATTTGGCAAGTCTAACTACATACAGTTGAAATTCATGCAAAATGACTGAACTTCAAGTAAAATTGGCTGACGCTTATGATGAAAAACAATTGAATTCAACTGTATACCGTTGAAGTTTAAGCAAAAATAATTAAACTTTAATCATATGTATATGAAATTTGAGATATTTTGTCCGAAGTTAAAGCTTAATCTCACACAAATGATTTCGACTTTAATAGAACGCAACAGTCGACAAATATGACTTAAATGGTGATCCCGAAATTGAGTATCCATTCCTTTCGGCCTGATGAGTGAAGCCCATACGGCCCAGAATAAATTAAGCCCATAAGAACTGATCCAATAAAAACCCTAGAATCCCTAAATTTAGGTTTAGAAATAGCGCCTTTCTCTTCATTCCAGTTCCTTCCTCTGTTGCCCTAGCCTCCGCCACTCCCCACCCCCTTACCCCTAGAAACTTCCGGCGACAATGGTAAGCTTCTCTGCTACTGGTGTGATTAGTGTTGTATGTATTTTGAGTATTAAATGCTGATATGTTTGATTTTGTTTGCAGGCACCTAAGAAGGAAAAGGCTCCTCCACCGTCTTCCAAGCCCGCCAAGTCCGGTGGTGGCAAGCAGAAGAAGAAGGTCATACTTATTTCACTTTGTTTGAACTATTTATGTATTTGTTTTGTTGGTAACTAGGGAAAGTTTGAGTTTTTAATGCTGGGTTTTGAATGTGGAATTGCAGAAGTGGAGCAAGGGAAAGCAAAAGGAGAAGGTGAACAACATGGTTTTGTTCGATAAGGGTACTTACGACAAGCTTATCACTGAAGCACCCAAGTATAAGCTTATCACCCCTTCCGTCCTCTCTGACCGTTTGAGGGTATGTATATTCTTCTAGTATGGATCTAGTTGTTATGTATTGAATATGAAGTGTGTGTTTTGTGTAATGTGAATATGCTGCTTATAAGAATGAATTTTATCAATCGTGGGTCATTTAGGTTAGTTATTGAAATATAGTGCTCAGGGTTCTGTGTGGTAGTTCGGGAAGTTGTCGAATGATTCTACTCTGTTTATACTTGAATAATTGAGTTTTACATCAACTAACTCAACTGAAAAGCTAGCTAGTGAGCTGTGGTGTTATAGATTTTCAAAATACTTGGCAGCAATAGTGTATTAGTCTAGTGATTTAGTTCTGGTTGAATTCTAGGAGAACAAGTTTGTTTTTGGTTTTCTTTTGAAATGGACTATGTGTACTAAATTTTGAATGTAGGATAACTGGTTTTGATTGTATGTTGTTGGAGAATTTGTTAGGTTTTGTCCTATACATGAGAAACAAGCTCTCATGTAGTGAAATTGATTCACTCAAGCTGATTAATGATTTTCAAAGTCTTGTATAGTTGTTTATGAAATCATTTTCTTCAAAGGGATTAAAATTGGATCATGATGTTGATTAAAATTGAGGAGCCAAACAAATAGAATTCAGAGATATTGTATAGGTGGTGGATTTACTGTTCTGATAACCAAATGTTTGATTTTGTTGAAATGTAGAAAATTAAATTATAGTGCTCTTATAACAACATACCCAATGTAGTCACACATTTCTGAAATGTAAAGCCTGTATGAATTGGTTTAAAAGTTGTTCAAACTTATTTCAAGTCAGTTTTAGCTTTTGAAAGTTTTTAACAACTTAAAAATAAGTTTAAAATGACTTAAAATAAGTTAACAATTACTTTAAAAAAGTTAAAAAACCATAAGTAGGTCTCCACTTGCTTCTTATTTTATTGACTTGGAAGTCATTTAAGTTACTTTTTTTTTTTTTGACGTTAGTTACTTTTTTAAAGTCGATCCAAATAGGTTCATAGTTTTTTCCTCAACCAAATTGACAACTCTAAGCCAAACATGCCTTTAGTTATTCTTTTGAATAATAGAAAATCAATTATTATTGGTAGTTATTTTTAAGTTTTAAAAGAACATGTATTTTGTTAAAACTAGTGCACTACATGCAATGCTGACTGCTAAAATGGCAACAACCTTCTATAAATGCATGGTACAAGTTTTTCATGAATTTATGTTTGATATTTTCTTCTCTAATTAGTGACTGGAAAAGCTATACCTTACACTAATTATTTGAAATGTAAATATACTCATGTGGGAACCAGTAAACCAAAATTTCAGCTTATGGAGTTGTGTTATTGCTTATTGTTGAGTGGTTCATTTTTTATATGCTGATATTCTTATGCTAATATTTTGCAGATTAGTGGATCCCTTGCCAGGAAGGCAATCAGGGAATTGATGGCTAAAGGTTTGATCAGGATGGTGTCTGCTCATGCTAGCCAGCAGATTTACACCCGGGCTACCAACACCTAAGGCTTTAATATTTAGACTTTGTTGTTTAATTAGCCTTCATTTTGTTTGAAACACTATGTCAAGACAATTTTGTGCTATGAGTTGAAGATTTGTTACTCATTGAATTCTTGGGCTTCTGAATTTATGCATCCTTTTACTGAGATCATTCTTGTCCTCCAGAGGCCTTTTTGGCTCTAGTATATTTGTTTCATATTTCCTAGTAATACTTATTTGCAATGCCGGTGTAGTGGTGGATAGGTTCAACTTGATACGAGATAAGATTTTAACACTCAATTCATTCCACTTTTTGAAACTATAGTTTCAGTATATTAATAATATTTTTTTACAACTTTTATAATCTGCATTAAAGTAGTTTGTTTTGAACCTGCAGATAGTAATAAGCTAAAGTTTCTCCATAGAATTGTACGTTACGTGTTTCAACCATACCATAAATATCAACTATCTGTTATTTTTGACAAGTTATACGACTAAAGTGATGTTTGCTCTCTCTCTCTCCATTGTTATGAGTTGAATGCAGACAGATATGACAAGCTTTTTTGAATTTCTACACCGAGGAATTAATGGAGAAATTCTGATTAGTAACACAGTAGATAAAAACTTCTCAACCAACACTAATTTCTCACTTGACATTTTATTTAACATTTCTTTATTACAAATCCACAGTGAAGGAATATCTAGAAGTAAATACAACAGGATACGAATATAAGACCTGCTGCTTTGCAAGACATAAGAATCAATAATCGCAGTGGATACCTTTCTTATAACCGAGATATTGACACAAAATGCATTGACCTTGGAAAATTAGAATCCATCAACCAGCAGCGCTACACCTCATCTTCCTAAACTAACAAAACATAGTGTTAAACGTTATAACTCAAATTTCTGACTCGATATTTCGTACACTTACCAGAACAACATATTGAAGGAATCACAAGGTAATTACAAAAGGACAAGAAAGAACGTCCACAAACAAGCTCAGAAAGATAGTATTTAGAGAATATATGCCCATCGACCAGTTTGTAGCTCTCAAACAAGTGGCCTATTCTGATCTATCTACACTGAGATAAACATAAAGAACACCACAATTACCCTGATTTTGGCCAGCTACCACAGTTCTACTTTGACAAAAGCATTGCTGTTTCAACAAACAGCAACAACATACTATGGTCAACAAAGTCCTTGATATTGCATAAATCAAGAGGCATTCTCTGAAGAAGCAACCTTGTCTTTTCCAGACTCGAGATTAATGTTGACGTGTGATTTATCACCAGATTCATCCTGTTTCTGCTGATTATCAGTTTCCTTCGCTGTCAGGAAACGACCCCCACATCCTCTAGCTCTTTTCAATGCATGCAAATGGCGTGATTCATGCAAGTAAGGCTGCAAGATTATTTTGCACTGTGAGCCTCCCAAGGTATTGTTGCTGGAAAAACATAGCCTCAGAAACAGATATTAGAACTTCTAATCATGGTGTAAGGCACCTTATTACCAACTGTATGCTATTGGATCTTGCAGCTGTTTCCAGCACAGTTGATAACCATCTTTGAGCTATTTATTAGGGAGTAGAAGACATTATTGATCAGAACCCATAACTTACCACATACACATATTAATCATAGAGAAAATGGATTTTTTTGCCTGGAGAAAGATCCTTAATTACGAACAGGGAACGGAATCACTTTGTTCCCCAGCAATAATATACATTTATAGATGTTCTAGAATTAAGAGCTTTTGTTGCATCAGAACCTTTGCACAATGTAATGTGAAACTAATATGGCTTACTAGTAGCTATTTAGATTTTTACATGTAACAACTGAAAATAGAGGAGATCAAAGTTACAGTCCAGAAAAAATATACATTTGAGAACTTGCTCTGCTGTCGCTTTCATGGTCTGCTATCCATACTCCACTTGCAGTATATATATTATTAGTAAAGGAAATTTTATGGTTTTTTCGTTTGGTTGGGACTCATAAGGAAACCCAATCATGGTATAAAAATTCTGGGTAACAAATACGATGTTTAGTTTGCAACATAGAACTCTACATTACTAAAGTACCGTTATATTTCCAAAATTAAAGTGTGCACTACTAAAATCGACCTAACTTATGCAGAAATCTATGTATTAGTTTATGTGGGATAGAATGCAAATATTGGTCTACCAAGAAGTATATAGAAAAAGATGCTCTCATAGTAGATATCCCTGAATAAGAATCCCTATAATATTATTTGATGTGTAACAACCCTCACATAATTATTCACCGCATAATAATCCCTATATATTATTAATGGCATAATAATTCATATATATAATTCTAACATAACTAATAAGTGAACCAAGCGACCCCTGTATGTGTTTAAAATAGCACTAGAAATGAGCAGACACTTGAAATATGTGCATAACAAACATGAATCATCTGGAAGGCCGTTAAACACTTAAAAGTAGGAAGTGATAAATCAGCAGATGAACCACAAACAAGCTGTCAGGTTGCCTGTACTTGCCTGTAAATTGTAATACTGGATACTGAAGCAACATAGCATAACAAACAACAAGACAAAAACATTTTTTGACAAAATACCTTTCTAGCTTTCAGAAGTTTCTTTTCTGAATCAGCTTTCGCGCGAGATTGTCGACGCCTCAAGATGCCATGATACTGTTTTGCATTAACAAAAACAGGTTCGTCTATCGCATCTGATGGCAAAGGAACACCCGCTTGTTGAATTCCCATTAGCTGAACGTGAACCTGACAGAAAATGACACAACTAAGCTCTCAAATTCATAGGGATATTTCATAAATAAAGTCCAAATGAGAAGTGTTATGAAAATCTAATACCATTGGTTGTGCTGGATAAGGTTGTGGAGGATAAGGCTGTGCATCGTACGGTGCGAAGATGCTCCTATAGTATGGGTCTGGATATGGATAAGCTGTTTGAGCCTGTATCTAATGAAAAATCGATGCAGATTTATTATCAGAAAAATAGACCCAATATAACCAATCACCAGAGCGTAAATATAAAATTAGTAGACACAGAAACAGGCTTCAAATATTCCCCAACTGATACCTTAAAGATCTGCAATCTCTATCAGAAGCCTCTAGTTTAAGACTGTCCAATAAAAATGAGTGTCCTACTAAGAATACTTAAGATTGCAGGTTATTATGTGTGCCAAATGAAGAAAGGGAGGGAGATAAAACATCCAGCTCCAGGTTAATCCAGGAAAATCTTTATGCAGCGGTCCAAATAAGGAACAATGGATTTTCAACAACTGTTGGAACAATTGTAGCACTAAATTTCATTCACAAAGTTGAAAAGATGGCAAAATTTAAAAGGTTTGCATTTAAACAAGTGTTTACTATATAACTAACTCTATGCTTCAAGCTGCCGCATAAAGAGTCTACTTGCTTCAGATCATCTTATCCATGGTGTTCAAAGAATTCTGCTAGTGTATCCCTCCTATAGGACAAAGACTTACCTTACATGAAACTCTAGGCCAGTAGACCTACAAGAAAAAATTTGCCAAATTGTGGCAACTGGCAAGTGCAGTTGTAGGGAGTGACAAACAGATCGAGCAATCTGAAAACGAAGCAATGCCTAGAGAATTAGTTACAAAATAACACAAGCTTGTAAAACAGGATGCTGCTTAAAACAGAAATGAGAGATTATAATTAAAGTGTTTGTGTCTAACCCAACTATACCTGATTTACAAGACCAATGAAAATACCAGAAAACAAGCCCAAAAAGGAAAATCAAACTCCGTCCCAAGGTCTTCAGTTATGATTGACAAACCCAACCATGATGGATCATAAGTATCGAGAAGTCATGAAATATGTATTCTTAATGTTACAACACCACCATTCAAAAAATTTATGCTATTTACATAAGCACACACTACACAGGATACCTGTGTTTCTTCTCACAACTCGATGTTCTTATTAGTGGTTCTAACTTCTAACTCCTATCAAGAGAAAGTCGTCAAATAATCAAAAGCAATATCATATATAAGGACAAAAAGGTCATTCCCTATCTTCAAGAAATATACAAATTTTCTAATTCCTCGTCAGAGACTATCAACCCTTATTATATCAGCCAAGTATACAGCATGACAATCTATAAGTAGAAATATTTTCCATCCTACTACTGAATACATTTGGAATACTTAAGCCACTTGATGCATTTATATCCATTTCTTAGGTTCATACTCACCTATTGCTTTCTCAAATAGTCTGAACGACACCAATGTATTCTGTAATGCTATCTAATAAGCAACTTTCTTCAATTTATAGGTTTGTGTGAAACATCCGACTATTCATTCATATATCTAAAATAATATCTTTTGCCCCACATATGTATTTATCTCTAGATACAAGAATCCATAAGCACAGTCATAGCTCCATTATGCCCCACATTAAGATAATTATTATCAACTTGGCTTTCAGGCTTTTGCACAGCAAACTATTTGGGCAAGAAATACACGTGGTTTCCTGTTGGCTGTTACAAGTGTCAAAGTGGTGTCTCTGCTAATGAAGATCAGAACGATATCACATTCTTATGATAACCAAAAATGAGCATGTGCACTTCATCTCACAAAATAAAGAAGCCTATTAACAAGTGCAAAATGATAAAACTCACAGAACCATCGTCAGTATATCTACATGCCTATTACAATCAGTTAATTCTTGAGATATTTATAACCTATTTGACGTCTGACGAGGCCCCTAATTGATTCATGACAGCAGTTATAGGATAACATCTGATCGAAAGAACAAGAGGGGGGTTGCGTCTGTCAGCAAGAATAATTATCCAGTAGAAGAAGATGTCAATTCAGGACTTAATAGTGATTTTTCAGAAATCTGGCGGTAGAAGTTAATTGGTGCTTCAAATATACCATAGAATTTCCATTGCCAAGTAGATTGGGCATAACATAGTGCATATTTGGTGTTACAGTGCCAGGGACAGACATTCCAGCTGCAGGGGATGAAGACTCGCTGTGAGCCTCTGATTGATTTTCTGACTGTTCATTCTCACTACCATCTGAAAATTTATTGCATTAACATAGGCATTAGAACCTTTTGTTCATGTAACCAAAAATACATATCCAACTTACTTTGAATTCCCACTGCTTTTGTCTGAGTTTACTGTGGTTCTTAACAAATTGAATGTGAAACAAAAGCATATGCAGACAATAATTTATTTTCTTCTATCATGATAAGTCCAACTCATTTTGATAAGTCAAAACTACACAATGAAGGCATCAAAAGAATGTATTAAAAGATAATCAGTTCAACCAGTGTCATCAAACAAGTACTCCTGAATCTTGACTACCTATACATAACCAGGATTCTTCACCTTACAACAAATGAATTATCTTGTATATATTTTTTTACATCTTTTGCTATTCTAGAATATTCTCCTATTTCTTTCATCCAAATTAGCCCAAGGATGCAGAATAGAATTCTTCCAACTGCCTTTATCTTCTTAAGAATCTCTCACAACACTTAAAAAACAATCTTCCACAATAGTATGGGAAAATTCTCAAGCTGCACTTTTGATGTCATGAATGTGCTTCATATCAGAAAACTGGAGGAATCACGGAAAAAAATGTGCCAGATTGTACTAGCAGGAGATGAAGGGTTTGTATCATACTATTTGTGTAGAAGAGCAAGGCAACAGACATCATTTAGTAATGAAAGACATGTGAATCGAGCTAACTTCACAATCAACACAACACAGTTAAGGACTCAAGAAACAAATCTATACCGCCGACAAAATAGTATACTAAACCCCCATAAAATAACCTGAATGATAATGAAGCGAGGACGTCATGACGCTGCTTGCCACAGAATCTCCAAAGTAACAAACCTATGCAGTTAACAAAAGATGGATCAGCAAAATAACAGCACACTCTATACAACAAAATATACATCCAGGAGCATAAATAAATCATACTATAAAACTTAAATTCAACCTTCAGATATAATGATCAGACTTCTTCGATTGTCATGTCTCAACATTTCTACACATAAAACCATTTCCTTCAAATATCCATGCCACAAAGCCAAATTACTTGTGAAATTAAATCTAATACATTCAACTCCATATTTTTCATCTTTCAAACTACAAAAAAGCCTTAAAGTTATATGATTTTTCACACATTCCAGTTCAAAACTCAATTAACTATGTAAGGAAAAAAGTTTTAATTATTAGGGAAACAACAAATAACAGAAATTGCCAAGCTCAAATCCAATTTTCCATTCCTTTTGAGATTTCTTCATTTTTTATTTGCAAAAACATGTAAATCTAAATGAAATTCAATTAATCATACAATGAGTTAACAAATTCAGCGTATTACATCTCAACTTTTTCAGCATCTAAACTCAATTTCATCAAAAAAATAATAATTTATAAGAATCAAATCCAAATAAAAGGCGTGCATCGAATTCACCGCAAACAGCAACTGAATAGTGAAACAGCTCAAATATGAAATTTTACACATGCAAAATACACAAATTACGAAGCTCAATTTCTCAATTTTCGATTCCAAAATCCACTTTATGAGAAGGTTTTTGAATAGATGAAGACGAAAAATTACCTTTCGGGAAGAGCTTCGTGTATAGAAAACCAATAAGCAGCTTTAATTTCTGGTGTTTTCTGTTGAATTTCCTTCTCTAGAGAGAGAGAGCGCTTTATTCTATGTTTGTAACTGTTGTTGTTTATCAGTAACTTTGTACTGACTTCTGGTCGCGAATCAAAATTTAATCGGACTCCAACGTAGATACGAAGACAAATTGAAAAAAAAATAAAAAAAAGATTGTGGTGTGAGTTTTTATGACATTGTTTTTTCACTATTCTTTTTACCTTTTTTTGTTCGTATTCAAGAAGTGATTAATTTAAAGGAAAAACTACCTAACTACACATACATCACTACCATATATACAATATTTACCTCTAGTTTAAAACAATTACATACACTACCACTTTTAATATTTATACCATATATTTTAAAAGATTTAATTAGATACACAAATCCCTTAAATATGGTATTGGATAATTATCTTAAATTTAATCTCCTTTATTAATGGTCCACATTAACAACTCAAATTTTTTATCACATAAATCACACCTGCCGTTCCCCACCCCACGTCCACTAACCCTCATTCTTCCTCCATCTTCTCCCTTTTTCTTCCTTCATCCTCTCGATACATATTTGCATGTTCAAATCAACATGATACATATATGTTTGTTTCTATTATTTTATTATTCTCATGTATCTTGGTTTTGTATCTGAGTTAAAGTTCATAATGTTTTGACATTCAATTTTAAAAAGTTCTACAAATTAGGTTTTATATTTTTTATTTTGTTGTTTCTCAAATACTTTAATGGCTGGTCATTCTCAAAATAAGATGATTCTTGTTAAAGGTACTACACATTAACAATATTATACTAAATCAAACAACTTTTATTTGTTATTTTTACTCATGAGTTTTTCATTGTAGAGACTGACTCTTCATCAGTTAACATTCAAGCCGAGAATAGATCTAAGTATAGGAACGACTCAATCAAGAGGGAAGAGTTACGCCAAGCTTTACTTAACATAATAAATACACCATTAGATATGCAACAATGTTGGATACACATCAGATGTACATGTATCTAGTTAAGAATTGATGTATCTAAGTTAAAATTATATGTATTTGTGAGAAAAAAATTCATATGCTTACTTTTTTTTTGGATTAGTGATAAGACAGATACTCTAACATCGTGAGTTGTTCCTAAATTCGATTGTTTCAATTACATTCCATATTTTAGATACACATAATTTATGTATATGCTTACAACTTACTCTGTATCCGAGATACACGTTTTTGAATATAATGTATGAAATTGATACTTGATACATCAAATTAATACTAGATACATATGACAGATACATGAAATTAAAATTAGATCATATAAACAGATACATAAAATTAATAATAGACACATATAACAAACACACGAAATTAATACTAGATACTTCTATTATACATATGAATGTACTTGTATGATACTCATGTATCTAAGTGTTTAGTTTGTAGGATACATCATATATTGATAATAGATACATCAAATTAATGAATTTATTATTTTAAGAGTACTAAAATGAATTTAATCAAATTACATGACCAAGATATACATGTTTTGTTTTTATTAATAATAATATTAATGAATTTATTATTTCAAAGAATAATAAATGAAATTAATTAAACATAAATACACTCATTGATTTACCCTATATTAAGAGATTTGATTAATTTAATTTCAAGAATTAATTGCCCATATATTCTAAAAATCATCAATTACTCCTCTAATTAAGGAAATCAGTTACAATCAATTAATTTAAACAAATAAAATACGTATCTCGATTTTAAATTCGACAGATACATGTATCTCACAGATTCAAACTCATGTATCCTAAGTATGAAATATGATAGAGGAAGTAATATTTGAAATTATCGGGAATCTTAGTAATTAGGACCTAAACTAGTGGGATTTATGTAGTTTAATCTAATTTAAATTCATGTGATATTTTATATTTGTATTATATCTAAATTCATACGTCAATATGATCCGATTAAATCTAAATTGGTATCCTCATTTGATGAGATAGATCTCAAATATCCTTTCATAATTAATATTGTTTGTTTGCCTACCCTTTGTTTTTTCTTCTCTCTCTTTAAAAGCTTTTTAAAAAAAAAATATTAATCAATAATATTATAAATTCAATAATTTTGATTAATTTAAATATAATGTAAAGTTTATTCAAGAAATTTAATTATGATTAATTAATTCAAATTGATACAAAGTAAAATCCCTTCAAAAACAATAAAAGGATGTACTCTATCCCATTATAAAATGATGATAAAATTATAGTCTCAATACTTTTTTCGTAAATGAATTATACTTTAATTACATGATTTACTGTCTCTCAACCTGCCTTAAATAAAATAAAGTTATATTGATTTTCTTAGATTTAAAAATAATTATTCTACAGAAAAATACATGTTTCATAACTTGGTAGATACTCAAAATTAGTCTCACTAAATTGCGTAATTTTAGGGTAACAAAAAAAAAGAATTGGAGAAAATTCAGACAGCATAATATAATGCATAAATAAACTATAAAAGGAGTAACACATGTTATTATCTAAAATCTTTAGGATTTTAATTTTTTTATATCTGTTTTATATATAATAAAAAAGAAAAAGGGAAAATGGTACTCCCTCTGTCCCAATTTATGTGACTTACTTTTCTTTTTAGTCAATTTAAAAAAGAATGACACATTTCTATATCAAGTAACAATTTAGCTATAAAATGTCTATATTACCCTTAATGAAATGATTTACAGCCACACAGATTTCGATCATTCATTTTGAACCACAAGTTTTAAAACTCTTCCTTTTTTTTTAAACTCCGTGCCGAGTAAAAGTATCTCTCATAAAATGGGACGGAGGGAGTAGTAAACAGAATATATGTGGCTTGGAGTGAAAAGACAGAAGTGGTCCAAATCTTTGGCAGGGAAAAAGCAATTGCAATTTTAGCCAGAAGTTTATGTGGGCCTTTGTTAGCTAAATAAATTGTTTTTGAAAAATAAAAAAAGAGAGTAGAATAATGAATCTACTCCATTCAATATTGATCACGTGGAAGTGGATTTGACCCAATCTTCCTACTTCCCTATCAAACAAGTGTCTTTAATTAAACTAAATATAAAACTTTAATTCAAGAGTAAAAAGTTCTAAATTTTTTCTCAACTTTTTACTCTACAAATAACAAATAAGCATGGTTAGAATTATAATTCATTAAATTTTTAAGTTCGTTTTCGAACTATCAACAACCTTAAAAATATTTTTTTATTTGACTAACTTAATTTGGATACACTTTCAATCTGTCACATGACATAACAAGTGAGTTCAAACGCTTGTAGGAGCATGAGACTCATAATAAAAGACTGAGAGAAGTGTTGAAAACACCCTTAAACTAAGTGTTTAGAGGTATGTTTCACTAATGTTGCAAAATTGAAAATGTATTTAAGTTAATCAAGTGAATGAGTGTTTTTAAGGCTATAAATAATTTATGAATAAAACTAATAATTTGCACTGAATTTAGGAGTGTTTTTAGTACTTCCCAGTTCTTTCTATTAAAAATAGATGAACGTCTTTACTTGTTAAATTATTTTAACCCTATTATACCTTTATAGTCATTTTTTCAATGCATTGAATTTACGAAAAATTAATCAAAAATATCTTTAAACTATGCAAAATTGAACAACATATTCTCCATTAATACTTTAGTTTAAAAAATGTCCCTATTATTATTTTTGGATAAAAAAATACACTTTTTCTACTACTTTGATCCAACCATGCCTTAATTATTGCTTCTAAAGGAACATGTTTGAAGTTAATGCTAGAAATAGGTTGTGCTTTATATACTTGGCACCAGCTATAGCTACCTTACTCTTGTTTTTTTGAATCACAAACTCCAAAACCAACACTGATACCATTCCCACTTTTGGTTAACTAACTAATTGAAATAGAATAAACAGGATTTCTGCAATAAAGAGAACTTCATGGATACACATCTTTAACTGTAGAATACATTAGACAGCAAGACACATTCTACAAGCTGACTAGGCCTTCTCACTTATGTATTTTAATCATGGACAAGGCAAAGAGAGGTTGCTCCTTGTTCAAGAAAATACATTGATCAGAAGACTTTTCACTGATTGCTAGATGAATAAAACCTACTCCTTGGACTAAAACAGTACTACTACTACTACTACAACTACAAGTGTCCTGCTACAATGGACATCATTGTTCTTTCCATATCCTACCAGTAACTCTAAGCTTCAACTCTTTCCGGTCTCCACCAGAAAAGAAGAGCGCCATATTACGTTGAATGATGAGGCCATCAAAACTGTCTCGAACTTTACGGTGACTGTCCCTGATGCTTCTAGGTACCCCTTGCCAAATCAGCTTCCTTCCGTTGCCTCCTACTTCAAGACTGTAGCTAAAGTTCTTTGCTGTTTCATCATCACCCATGAACCGTAAAAACGCAATATAAACTGGTGCCATTCCAAGTTGAAATGCTTCAAAGTGTAAACAGAAGTACTGACCAAAGCAACTGAAAACCTGGAGGAAAATTTTACAAGAGAAAAATTTATGACGTATTCAGATATAAACACAAAAGGTACAGGACCAAAAATTAAGCAATAATATCTGCTAAAATCATCTAAAACCACCGTGTTAGACTCCACACAGTGACAAGGGAAGTGCACAAAATAGGTTTGCATCATAACATATAACTGGTTGAGTATAATCCGACAAGCTACGCATCACTCTCTGAAGCTCATTCTCTTCGTCATAAATAATCCGTTTTGCCACAAAATGACCTGGACCAATAGGGAAATTCATTGGGTCTTTAGCTGGGTAGCCAAGTGTGGAACGGATGATTGCTGAAAACATCTAAGTAGTAAGCTCATCCTAAGATGAATGCTCTCCCATTCTGACTTCCAATTACTAGTACATTTATTGTACCTACTCACTCCAGAAAGAGACCCCCAAAAGGCATGCAGCGCAAAGATGGAGGTTGCTCAAAGTTTTTCCTGGCTAAGGTTCTCCCCAAAAGAGAAAAAATCACAAAAAGGTCCCCTAATCTGGTCAGATTATCATGGCCCTTGCTGTAAATATGATGCCAAGTATTTGATCATCCAGATTCTAAAGGCTCCCCAAAACAACAGTCATTTTGCAATGGGCAGCCAAATTACAAATCCATTTCTGTAGCCAAATGCCTTACCACTGAGATAAGAGTATACAGTGTTTCGGACAAAAGATTTAAGGGTTTCCAGCTTATACAATCATGCAAATCGTTAACTAAAAGTATAGCCATAAAAATAAAAAAAATAAAAAACCACCAAGCTGCTACCCACATCTCCCACATTCTATTTTCTCCAAAATTAAAGGCAAGTAATATGCTAAAAGTATAAAATATCCTGACCATATAATGTGACCCATAAAAAACAAACAATACAGACAAATTTTCACCAGATATGACAAACAAGAAAACTATTGGTTGGGAAAATTATGGCTTCAAGAATAAGACCACGGAACTACAATATGGTTCCAGCATTGCATTCTTAAACTGGATTAACAACCTTAATCATTTGCTCTTCCCAAAAATTAGTAAATCATATAACCACTTAGCAATAAGAACTCTCACATAATATATTTTATGAACACTAAGGAGGCATCAACACGAATTGGATAAAAGATCGTGTCATTAGAAATATAATTAGCTATGTAACTTTAACCCAAAGGAAAAAACTATTCATTTGTTTTATGAACCAATATGTTCATTCATGTGCAACCTCTTGGGTACACCTGTTGGTATTTTTATCATCTCATGGATAAGAGTATATCCTGAGTCATTCTTATCCGTTTTAGTTTTAAGCACATGAGTGATCAATCAACTATTCCTCAATCCAACAAAAACTTATTGCACCAAAAACCTTCAAAGCGCTATCAATACATCAAACTTAATAGAGACTTCCAAATAGAGCTGAAAGTCTCCTCATCATCCAATTTAAAACACTATATAATAAAGGCAAGAGGAGTTTGGAATTTTTATTCGTTCATTTTATGAACTAACTGAACTTATTTTGTGAAAAGTAATATTTTTCCCCCGATCATTACAAACAAAAAGTAGGGACGTCAAATAGAACTCTCCAACATCTCAACTGAAAAAACTAAAATAAAAAGACTTAGTCAGTCTCAAACTCACAACCTAAAGTCTATGTGCCCATGCTTCATAGCAAAGAAATCACAATATTACCATTCTCCAATACACAAATCTAGCACATATCATAAATTTTTGTCAGAGCTGCCTAATTTCTATTAGACTTAGACCACAAACTAATCTGAACTGAATGGAAGAAGAGCAATCATACTTACTGTGAGCATCCATGTAGCATTTTCCACTTCATGGGGATTTGACTTCACATAGCGATGGTTGAAAGTGCTTCCCATGTGCATATCAACTTTGTGATCATCTTTTAAATGGGCAACTATATATGGTATGTCGCCAATGACAGTGCACTCTGACCCCGCATAGGGACAATTATAGGGTCTGAATGAGCATTGTGACTCATGCTTTAGCTTGCTGTAGTAAGGAATGATGCCTATGCATCCAAAGCTCTGATATTTACATGGGAGTTCAAGAGATGCAGCAACCTTCTCCAATGCAAGACATCGGATATTTCCAAGTTCATGCCTACATGTTGGACAGCGATTATGAACCCTAGGTTTGCAACCAGAACATAGTGTGTGACCATTGGAACACTGCAATAAGGGCAAAGAGATAGAGAAGAATTAAATACTGCATATGCAAGAACAAGAGAAAATGATAACAATCCTTTATAATAAATAGAATAGCTATGCCAAAGAATTAAGGATATCACTCCACTAATTGTTAGTAAGTGTGAATCAGTTCTCCCTCTGTTCCAGTTTAAATGGTACTATTGGGAATCAAATAATGTTTCTTTGACAATGACTATTTCAAATACGTACTAAATATATTTGACAATATAGAACTGATTTCTTGTTACTTTTATACAGTTCCAGAATATGTAAAATTTATTCAAAAATTAATAAGTTGACAACAACGGCCCAGTCCCAAATAAGTTGGTCAGGTTATAGGTTTATCCAAATAAAATTCATTCCAGACCAACAATAGACGAAATAAAATTAAAATATAACAATGTCCACACTACCCTTGTAATCTACAACCCACCATCGAAATGGAGGAGTATTTTTTTCACTAACGTCTCTAAAAGATAAAAGAGATAAATAGGAACATGTAAATTAACTTCATTCTACACTATTCTAAAAGAAGAAACTGACGAAACTACCCTTTTCCCCCTTAACTTATCTTTTACTTCTTTTTTTCATTTGTTTATATAAAGATTGAAACATCTGTAAGAGCAAGAGGATAAGAGAACATTTTCTTTTTGTATGTAACACTAAGCAAAGGCTAGTAAGGATGTCAGCATTTATCAGCAAAAAATCAGATATTCACACCTGATGGATGGGTGGATACATAGCATTTAAGCATACAGGACATTCCAATAATTCACGAACACTACTGGAAACAGTCACATTAGGTTTTGCTGTATGTTGAGCAGGCTCATTCATATGTTCACCAATGACCGTGCAGTCTTCGTTTTGTGGAGGATGAATGACCTCAGGTTGACATCGCAAGTCATCAAAATAAGGACTTACAGCTGTCATTGCTCTTATAATGTTGTTAATCCCTGCATATGCCGAGTATTCCATCAAATATGGTTATATACCTCCATAGTTGGTGATAAAATAAGCATGCAGAAGTTGATAATAAGATACATCTTTAAATTTTCAGTAACACCTCATATGATGCAAAATAACTCAGTTACTTGAGAGTATATTTGTTTTCAGCAGACAGGATCCAGAATAACGAACTTTCTTTTATATGACTGGTGTCCTGGCCAGCTTACGGGCACCTCGACTAATTCTACTTGATACCTAGTATTTTTTTCTCCGCTGGGATTTGAACATGAGATCTCATGGTTCTTAACCTTCTTCATTGACCACTAGGCCGCACCCTTAGGTGCCCTATAATACTTAACTTTAAAAGACACAAAGCTACTTACACACAGCAAAACAACAACACATGCTCCATTACAGCTTCATTGATTTGACCATCAAGCTACACACCGAGTTACCCAAAGAAACGGATATTAAAATTCTCTTTATCCAACAACATCCAAAATGATGTTTTATTTACCTTTAGTGATGTGATTTTCTCTTAGAGCTCATGGCTCCAACTAACAGAACAAGAAAGAGAGAGAAATCCCCATTTTACAAGCAAAGGCAATCAATTATTTATAGGTTGCCAACACTGTATACACCAAAAAACCAACAGTAAACAATATTAAATTACCCAGGTCTACTTATCTTCATCTGCTTAGGTTCAAAATGGTTTAATTTCTGAAAGCACAATTTAGAGTTGTAGGCATTCTTACTTTCACATTGATCTCAAACATGCTCTCAAGTCTTCTCCGGGTGGATTGACTCGACAAATAAAGCACTAAATTGACGAACTATTTCAGAATATAGAAATGCCAAAAACAAAGCAGATTGAGCAACAATCCAAGCGGACACATTCGATACAGTAACACAATCGTCTCTAAACTACACAAGATCACAATCAATTAAGCCAGACATTCTTAAATATAACCACCACTAGGTGAACATGTAAAACAAAAACAAATTCAAAATAATAACTGAAAGACATAATACTCTCACAAACCCACATATGCACTCTCTAGTAAAACCCACAACCCAGCAAAATAATATCTTACTTCAGCAATAATAAAAAAGAAACAGGGAATGAAACTAGAGTTTTTGATTTTGAGACATGGGAATGGAAAAACAAATCTTAGGAGGAAGCACAACCCAAATGGGCCTAACCCGCACAAATCCGAATTAGTCGAGCTCCAATGCAGCTATCAAGACACCCAATGAAAACCAAAAAATCACCCAAAAATAATAAGAATATATACTACATGGCATTTTGAAAAGGGAAATGAAATATGCATACCTAGGTTTTAAGCTGATACGGATCTAGAAACTCAAAACCCCCATTAAAAATAGGTTAAACCCTGAAGAAGCTAGAAGACTTGCCATTAACCTGGATTTTTTTCAAAATTCAAAATGAAGGGATTTCAATTTTCAAATTTAAAGCACAAGGAGAAGAGAGAGAAATCTCGAGAGAATACAGAGAATTTGGGGAACTGGAAAATTTAGGGGCCCGCCCGTGTTTGCAAGTTGAATGTGAACTTAAGACAAACAGGGTTTAGTAAATAGGCAGTAGGCGCCAAATGGGGGGTTTGGATTTGGTGGAGAAGAAGAGAGATACACTGCCCCTAAATTCTAGAGTTATTTTTGGATAAATACTTATTTGTGTTTGATATTTAAATCAAATTATGGTATTTGAATGTTTATTTGATTCGATAATTACCCCAAATTTTTATTAGTATGTGTTTTCTAATTTTATATGTTCACCGATAGACATTAAAAATGTGTAAAATGTTCTTTTCTAATCATAGTATGAAAATCAAGTTACATAACTAACATTACAAATTCATTACCTATTTGTAACCCACCTAACACCCCACCTCCTCCCTTGACCATTCCACTCCGACACTACGAAACCAGATGCTCTTGAAATAGTATTATTTGACTTATTTATCAAATACTAGAAAATAAATAAGAAATTCTCTTTCCTTTTTTGATAAAAAACAAAGGCTACATAAACATGACTCTTAACTTGGCTTCAGCGAACAACTATGCCCTCCAACTTTGAGTGTGCACAAATAAACACTTAAATTTGTATAAAATTGAACAAGACAAACACACGTATCTTACATGACATACACATTTTCTTTTAGAAGAAAGCTTTAAATGAACCAAGCAGATGATTTAATGGTTCTCCTTTTCTTTCTACACATTACCTAGACCAAGGCAAGCAATGAGAAAACTGGACATAGATCAGCTATAACATGCATTAAGACGGGAAAAAAAACAAGTACTGCACATTCCTACTACTGTCGAGCTAGTTTATGTGCAACTTGATTAATTCGACAATATATTTGTCACCTTCAAATACCTCCATCAGTTTTATAGGATATCGGTCACCTACCCCTACAAGGTTACTAAAAAAATAATATTATGTACTATCATTCAAGTTTAACTACTAACTAGCCTATTATTTTTAATCTAGTTGTCACTAGAAAGTCATCTTTATTCGATGACTTTTTCTGATGGTACTGCTTTTGTATTGCCAATATGTCTCTTTTAGAAATAAAATTTACATGTTTGACAACTATGAAATTAATACTTTTCGCTATACGTCGCAAGAGAGTAAAAAAGGGGGAGCTTGTGTTTTCTTATTGTTGACGTTGGTTCCAGGAAACCAAGGCACGTAAACCTTGTTCTCTGTACCTTTAACTGTAGTTGTTTCAACAAATGTAACTAATAAAGATTGACTTGTCTCCTAAATCATGCACAGGGACCCACCCAAATCATTCTGGATTCATGATCAAGCTTACATACTTGTACTCATTGCCCGTCACAGCTCATAAACACCGCTAATAATTCTCCTTCATCACTTTCCGCCATGAAACTCACTCTGGCAACGCTTAGTAGATATAAACGATTTCTAAGGAAACTGGTTGCTGATTTATTCTTTACTCGCTTACGTTTGGCCATGCGATATTGTATCACATGATATGGAATCATGAGGTGAAATTGAAGTTTTGTTTGGACATGCGATATGAAATTTTTGTGTTGTATATTTTCTCATAAACATAAAAATTTCATAAGTTGTAAAACTATTAAAATAGCCCCAATTGTTTATTCAATCTTATCAAATAAACAAAAAATTATAAAATCGCATAATAAATTATTACAAAGATATTTATTTTCCACTTAAGTAATTGTTTCATCTAACTTTAATTTAATTTAAAAAAATGAACATAGTCTTTAATATAATCCTCCCATATATTACCGATAATTTTCTCACATTGAACTTGCATTTCTCGATCATGTGACCGAGAGGACGAACCAACATTGTTACTTTGAGCCATTTGTTGGTCCATATCATCCGCAACTATATTTTCCTGCTCATAGACCATAAATATTTCATCACTTTAATAATCGGTTGGTGTGAGTTGAAGTGACTATATGTTGGTGAAATCCTATGAGTACAAGTCGTGGTTTTCACCGCCCTTGAGCAAGGGGTTTTCCACGTAAAATCATTGTGCCTGATCTACTTTGAGATATTTATTTTCTGCACTATTATTCTATGTTGGACCTAGTCCTATCATCACTGGTGGACGCATACATTCTAACTTCTTTCTCTTTCATGTGCATCTAACCTTTATTCAACCCTGTCTCTTCGAAGTTCAAGAAACTTATGCTAGAAAGACTTCAAACATATGCGTGCATAGTATGCTTGGTTTCAATACATTTGAATAAATATTTTCTTTTAAAAAAGACATCAAAGTAAATTAACTTTCAATCATATCTTAAAGTCTCCTTATTTTTCTGATGCCTTTTAAGCTTTAGGATTACTTCTCTTTATCTACTTTTGTGATGTTTTAGAAACATAATCTTGCTATTTGGTGGAGCTGCGTGATAATCACTTATGTGTGGAGAAATCACTGTAGAACCATTGTCCCATTTGTTATGATGTTTGAGTCAACTCTTCATTTGACTTTTAATGCATTAACTTTCTCATATAGTTTGTGTGGAACTATACACTAATAGTAAACTTATTGTTCAATTTAGTTTCTTTTTGACTTGGTGAAAGACACCACAATTATGAACAGTGAACATACAATGCATATGGAATTCTACATTGTGATTATCCATAAGAGTAAAGTTTTATCCGTGACATGATTATTATATATTTTGTCTCTTCATGCGAATCAACCTATCTGATTTTGAGATGGCAATTAACTTACATATCCCCCCCCCCCCCCCCCCCTTTTTTATAGGTGTCGCTGCCCTATATGTTCTAAGTCTAATAACAACATGTTTGAACAGAATGAGCAATGCTGGCCTGGAATTTCTGCCCATAAAGGAAATTTGAATGACACAATTAGAAGAAGGCTTGATCAATTAAGATCATACACTTGGAAAGTCATATGTAAAACATCATACCTTTTCGTTTATTGCATAAATTGGATGTTTGAGGGGAGATTGTGTTCTATGCATTATGGTTTTAAAGAGAGAAAAGCCAGAAGGTGCATCTGTTGGGCCTGGGGATGGACGTTAGTGCCTCTATAGAATTTCATTATTGGAAGTCACGACTAATGCAAAGAAGTGTGTATGGTAGTAGTTTTTTTAGTTAGATTCTTTTTGGTTAGGTGTATTTATGCTTTTATGTCAAACTTTTCTATTCATATGAGATTTTTTACTTTTGTCTATTATATCATGTATATGTATGTCAAGTGTCTTATGTGGGCCTCTCGGGGTTTTACACGCCATGTCATGTCTAGGGTGACTGTTGAAACCTAGGAATTGAAACTCTTTAATCCCTTCCCCCTTATTGTAGCAACTCTAATTCAAAGGAAAACTAAGCAATAACTCTATTGCCTACTAAACCAACTAACTCTAGTTGATCTAGACTTTAAGAACCAAACAAGGCTAACTCTAGCCACCAACTCCGATATCAACAATGAGAGCTAAACAAGCAGCAACCCTGTTGCACCCAAACATCAACTAACTCTAGTTGACACTCCTAGGCAAGTCTACCCAAGAGAACATCAAAACAATGATGTATAAAGGCTTGACTAAAATATACATGATTCTACTAACTAACTCTAGTTAATACGACTCAAACTAAAGACTTAGACAAGCAACCGATCTACTATCCTTTATAACTTAGAGGTAGATTTACAATATAAGCACATAAGACACAAAGCTCAAAATACAACAAAGATGCTTCAGCACTCCATCGGGTCCCTTGTTGAGTATGAGCAGTGTTCTTTATATGGCTTCTTATTTTTAAGCTTATGAATTTTCAGAAATTCAAAACTTTGTTTGCCAGATCTTGAGTTTGTGTCTTGTGAGAAGAGACTATATCTAAATGGACACAAACCCCTTGGGACGACACCATTAGCTGAGAGCTTGCTTCTCTAAAAAGACGTGCACTAACCACATCAGAGTTGGTAGCTTTCCGACATCTGTCTTTTCATCTTTTTCATGTAGCATTCTTTTCGGGACCAGGTCTTTTGCAGTGTGTTCTTTGATGCGTGAGTTATTGAAAATACTTGCTCATTCTCTCTCTTTTTGAATGAATAATGTTGTTTGTTTATTGTTGTATGTATCAATCACCAACAAGAGTTTTGACCACTGAAACAAACAACCTCGTCCTCCCTTCCTATTGGTGAATTATGAGCACTTTTCACCAACCAACCTGACAAGAGAGCTTTACAGTTGTACACCATTTTGAACCTGGACGAGAGCACTCTGGTAGGAATCGGATCCCTACATTTGTGAGAATCATCAAAATACCTAGAATACAACATTTCCCCCTTTTTTTATGACGACAAATAAACATACCTCACACTGAGTTTATTCATTCATTTCCCCTGTCACCAGTCCCAATACTAGAAGACTTAGTCTTTCATTGATCTTGTCCCATGTTAGATCCTAAAGTTTTTTAAATCATCAAAATTTAACATCTGCTTCAAAATAACATTTCCCCCCTTTTTGATGATGACAAACTTATTCAACTTCTTCCCCCTTTCACCAGTTCCCCCTATTAGCATGACTCTTCAGGTTACTGGCATTAGTCCCCTTGTTTCATCATTCCCGAAGTTTATTAAATCATCAAAACTTCACATCAACAATGAAATAGCATTTCCCCCCTTTTTGATGATGACAAACTTATTCAACTACTTCCCCCCTTCCCTAGTTCCTCCTATCGGCCTGACCATGTCCTCTTCAAGTAACTAGCATTGATTCCCCCTATCGGCATGACCATGTCCTCTTCAAGTAGCTAACATTTATCTCATACCTTAACAATTTTCCCCCTTTTGACATCATAAAAAAAAAGGTTAAGAAGTAAACCAAATTGACAGAAATGCAATTCAAGCAAATTCATGGCCACTTGGGCAACACTGAGCATGAGTAAAAATGCATAAAGTAATGAGACAAGTTAGTAGAAAAAAGGCCATTTTCATTCATAAATAAAGGATTATCAATCAAAGCATTTCAAATATTATTACGAATGAGAATCAGGACAATACCCATAGAGCTTCAATAGAAAAGGAGAAACGAGGACTGACACAGGAATTTAGGAAGATAGAGGGGCTTAGGAACAAGGGATTGAAAGAGTAAGATTAGGAGAGGATTTGCCTCAGCATGGTTTCTTAGAAGCCTATCTTGATGTTCACATTCTTTTCTGCCTAGGATTTATGTTGAACCTTCAGGGCTGCCAGTTCTTCTCAACCTGGTCCCTATGATTATGTTTTCAAAAGTTGAGCCTTCAAACTAACTATTTTAGTATCCCTGTTAGCAAGAGCAACTGTCATAACTTCAAATCAAGCTTGAGTTTCTCATGTTCCACCAACAACATAGACACATTACTTTTGTTACTTATCTTCCCTTCAACACATTCACATTCCAATTCAAAAGGTACCAATATCTCATGCCATATTTACCATCCTTAGCAGATATGATCTTATGCATGTATTCTCGCATAATGAAAAGAAGATTGGTAAACTCAAAATTACTCAAGGCCTCCAAGATGAACAGATTAGTAGCTGAGGAACCGTTTCATTTTTTTATCTAGGAAACAACACCTTATTAACAAACTCAAAGAACAATTGATATTCCCTTTTAAGATGCTTCTTAGGAATACTTGTACCACTGAGATTTTGGAGTTTGCTGATTTCCTGAGTAAACTATAGTAAGACAGATCCTCCAACAATCAACCTGGTCCCTTCCCTGGACATATTCAGAATGTCTCCCAAAATTTCCTCATTCAGATGGAAGGGATAGTTACCTACCTAAGTATTTAGACTCCCATAAGTAACAACCATGATGTAATAGAAATCACTCACTTCTGACTCTTACTACACATGTAAGTGACCTTCAAACAAATGGGTCCCTCCCTGAATCTCTACATCATCAAACAGACTCCTCATGCCTAATTTTTTTTTTCATTTCAAGGTCAGACACCCTCCCATTCGCAATACTTTGAGTTCTCAGGATATCAGCCTTTTCCTTTTTGGACATCATCTTTTCCACCTTGTTTTTTTGCTTGTTGAACTTGGTCCCTCTTCACACTCAAAAATATCTTCATCAGGAAATTCTCCAGTAGGAACAAAGGGTTTAGACATTTGGAAGTGTTTTTGAGAAAGGAGTAAAGAGGGTTTTAAAAATTTCTGATTTTGGAAGGGTTTTTTAATTCTCTATGGAGATTGAAAGAAATCGAAGTGAAAGGGTGTATCAAGTGAAAGAAAGTGCCATTTGGTATTCAAAAGAATGTAAAATGGTTAGATAGTGGATGACCGATACGTGGCAATTGCAACGGTTCTCATGTATAATTCAAAATGCAATGTTAATAGTGTTAACCTTCCAGAATGGACCGGGTCCCTCTCTGTAGTTTGATTGTAATTGCCTAGATCTATCCCGACCTCCCTTTTCCTTCAGCACTTTCTCCATGTGTGTATACCTACAAAAAGGTATACGAATGAATATTCTAAAACATACATAACTGAAAAACAAGGATACCTGCTCCCTTTGCATATTCATGAGAGAGTTGATTGCTTCAGGCAAGATCTATTTAGTCAAGTGTCAGCATCCCTAATCTTCAATTTGTTTATCTTGGCCAGTCTAAGAGATTCAGGTTATTGTTTGATCCATATGAGTTGAGCACACCAAGTTGCATCTGCTACATACTCTCCCTCAGTTGTTGAAAGAGCAACCGAAGCAGCATTACCATATTCTTCCAAAATAATCTCCTGATGGATAAAGTAGAACTAGGTCCCTGTTTTTTTCAAATGTCTCAAGATTCTCTTAACAACCTTCAAGTGGGATTCCTTGGGACAAACTTTGTATCTTGTACACACTCCAACACTGAACACAATGTCTGATCTACTAGCAATGAGAAATAGCAAGAATTAATCCAATGATTCCTTCATTAACATATGGACCAAGTCCATAAGCATCCAACTTCAAGTTGGTCTCCATAGAAGTATCAATTGTCTTAGCGTCCATAATGTGGAACTTCTTCAACAACTTGTTGTACTTTTCTTGACAAACGAAGGTACCTTTAGAAGTTTGTTTGATCTCTTTTGAACCATTGTCAAAGAGGAATTTGGACAACCTATCAGCTGGTTGGGGAACCAAGTGTCATACTTAGCTTCTTTCAAACTTAGTTTGATCAGCTTCTTCATTCTCACCTTCAAATTATGCATTATTAGTTTGAATTGCATCACCTTTGTTAAGCATTGTCTACCAGACCTGGTCCCTCATCAGGTTCATCATTTGTATCAGTTTCTTTGGGATTGCTGGATTCGTGAAGAGGATATTCTTCAGCAAGATCACTGTTAAGACCATCTCTCTAAATCTGCTTCTTCCATCTTTTAATCTTCTTTGTTTTTCAACTTCTCAATTCTTCTAGACTCATCAAAAATCACATGAACACCTTTTTCAATGCACACAATTTTTTTTTTTATTTTTTTTACACCTGATGAGCCTTGCTGGAGGAAGAATATCTCAAAAATACTCTTTCATCATTATTGGGATCAAACTTCCCAATATCATCCCTCCTATTGTTTAGAACAAATCATTTACAACCAAAAGCCTTTAGATAACTCAATTTAGGCTTTCTATTGTTGAGTAGAACATAAGGAGTTTTGTTGAGGATTTACCTGATCAAACACATGTTGGTAAAATAGAAACCTAGTCCAAGTGAACCTTGAGAAGTCATCCACGATCTCAAAAATATACTTCCTTCCTTCTATGCTCTAAATCTTCACTAGACCATACATACATATATGGAGTAGCTCAAGAGGTCTAATTATATTCACTTTCTTCTTCTATTTGAATGATGAGCTAGTTTGCCTCTTAGCACGAGTATCACAAACTTTTTCATCTGCAAATTTTATCTCTGGAAGACTATGAATCAGGTCCCTTTACACAAGTTTGTTCGGTGGAGAAGCACTCGCATGACCAAGTCTCATGTGTCATAGATCAGTATTATTACCTTGAGCACTAAGGAAAGTGAGAATGTTACTACGAATAGTGCTTAGAGCAACAATAAACATGTTCTTGTGGTAACAACGTTCCTGTTTCATGGCTATTAGAAATGCTTCTTGGTAAATCGATAATGTACTTGATCAGTTTCTATTGGTCATGGGATTTCTCGTTTTAATTTCAAAAACCAAGTGCTCAATTGAAATTTGCAGAGTCGGTCTCATAAATGTAGTTAGATCCACTACATGTGATTGCTTTGCTGGTGATCCTCTTTAATTTAGGTGACAAATTGAGTTCTTGTAGGTCATTGTGGATTCTATCCATGATCTAATAGTAGGTGTGCTTTTTTATCCTAAATCATTGATTCAGGCACTTCCAATCTGTTGATGGAAGTGCTTGAATGCTGCTGTGACTCGTAATACCTTAATTTACCAGAAATTTTGGAGCTTGTGGCACAGTAGTGTTCTGAAGTTTTTCCCTTTTTACACAATTTGCAATGGTATGGAGTTTCTCTAATGGGAAAGACAGGAAAACGAACAAACTCGTGTCTATCTTCTACTTGCCCACATTGTGGCAGAGTATACTCTGACATGTCCTTGTGGTTTGAACATGTAGGCTTGCAGGGCTGTTGTAGCTACAGCCGCTGCATCCGCCACTATTGCTGCCGTTGCAACAACCGCTGCGAGGAGGGAAAAGAGAAAAGGTAAGAGACCCAATTTTTTTATCGTTGTAAATGAATTTCTTTGTATAGATACCAAAGACTCATTTTGTTCGATAGAATGTAACGTTTCTATTTTCAATACTAGCAAAAAATATTTAAAAACTAGAAAAAACTAAAAGATACTTTTTGATATTTAGAGTAGTATTGGGGATTAGAAATCTCAAATTGCAAAATGAGAACTAGTTATGGCTATGGTGATATATAAAAGAGGAAAAAACATATTATGGAGAGAGAGGTAACTGTGATAAAGTTTGGTGAACTTACAGGGTATTTGGATCTAATTTAATACACATACGGTTAGAAAATTAATAATTTCTTTTTTGTTGTTTGATCACATCATACAAATAGAGGAATAAAGTTAAGAATACGACTCAATGCTCATACTATAATATAGATAAGTTAATTAGTGTTAAAATAAAGTAGATCAAATGAACAACACTCTTAAATTTAAAGTAATATTGTGAGGTTTGAAGGTGGCATATCCATTGATATGCCATCTATTGATACATTATCTAAAAGGTTTAATTATTATCGATATATTAGATTATCATAGTTAATATAGAATGTTACATAAATAAAATTAAATCTAGATAAAAAGAATGAGTATTGAATCTTAATTAGTTACATTCATCTTGGTTTCATAGAAGTCATGCCCCAATTAATTATAACCCTTACCATAACATCAATCCCTATACATTGCTTTCGTGTTGCCCTTATCCCACTCTCAACCTCGACCACAGGCACCACTTTGACCTTCCTCTCCCAAACTGCATCCATAAAATTTGTCCAAAGTATATATATAAATTAAGAAGACTTTTTATGTTTTGCACGATTGTATAGCAATAAAACTAAATGTACAATAGTAATCAAAATTACATCTAATTCGTAGCCCATTTCAAACATGTTGTAGCCTAACAAAAACGGCCTAGCTATAACAATGTTTGAATAGTTGTGATGTAGAAAACATGAAAATCCAGTTATTTCTCCTTCAATCTGTGCGATGGAGATTAAATTTTTAAATTTTGTGCAATTTTTTCAAACTCATATACAATATATAATCGTATAGCAACTACAAAAAATGAAAAATAAGGGTCAATGCAATCCTAAATGCTTCTTTATAAAATAGTTGAAATTCAATTCAAAATTGAAGATTCTCAAAAATCAGAAGCAAAATCTGCTCCATTAAGATTTAAGGGCGTGTTTGGGACGGAGGTTTTCCAAATTTTTCATGTTTGGTTGGCTTAAAATGTTTGGAAAATGTTTTCCAAATCAACTAATTTTCCTCAAATTTAAGAAAAATGACTCTGCTTCCAAAATTAAGAAAAACATTTTCCAAAACTTTACTTCCTTTAATTTTTTTCTTACCCTACCCATACCCCGTACACCCTTCCCATTCACAAAATAAAATTAAAAGTTTTACATTTTCTTATTTTTTAAATTTCAAATATATTTTTATCCCTACCCCCAAACCCCCCCCCCCCAACCCCCCCCCCCCCAATCAAACAATAAAAAAAAAAAAATTATTTTTGAAAATATTTCAAATTTTAAGATTTTTTTTACCTTACCCAACCCCTACCTCCCCCACCACCCCTATCAAAAAAAAAATTCAAAATATTTTTGAGAAGTATTTCAAATTTTAAAAAAAATATATTTTACGCCAACCCTTATCCCTCCCTCCCAGGCCATCCCCATAAAAAAAAAATTAAAAATTGCTTTTGAAAAATATTTTAAATTTGGCCAAGTCTTAGGTCATATCTCAGGGTCGGATTTTGGAACGGTCATCAGGATCTTGTCCTAGTTTGGTGTCGGGGTCGGGTCTTAGATCAATTATCGGGGTTAATTTTCAAATCATAGAGTATTTTTTTAGTTTCAAACCAAAAATAAAAGATATTTTCTGAAAAATATTTTTCATTCACCAACCAAAAATTAAAAAATATTTTCTACTCATCAACTAAACTTGAGAAATTAAGTTAGAAATTCATTTGTTTTCCAAAAAAACATTTTCTAGAAAAACATTTTCCTTCGTAACAAACACACCTAAGTGATTTTAGTTAAAGGATCAACAAGTGTGTATATATATACACATAATCTTCCGGTAAAAAGAAGAATAAACACAAATTTCAATTTATATTTTTTTTAATACAATTTTTGGCCATATACATAGTACATTCAGCACAAGGAATTGTGTCGGCTAGACATATAATATTCTTTAATAAAAATATTTTATTGAAAACTTAATATTTTTATATTTCTATAATCTCTCATATTTCAAAAATTCATAAATTACTGTATATCCTGCAAAAATATACTCAAAATTTATCGGCAATCAATCAATTTTTCAAAAAGTTCAAGATCGTTTTCTTTGTCATGGATAAACAATCTAGAAAGTTATTATACCTATTAATTTACTATTTACAATTCGATCGTAATCTTAACCGCCAATAAATATTATATAGACGAGCATTATAAGGATGTAAAATTATGTTTATAATTCCATTCAATTCATTCTCAAGTTGACCTACCAGGAAAGCTATCGGTAATGTAATTATTAATTTTACAATTACTTTTGAGCTCCTAATTAAATAATGTATTCATATGGTAGTTCTTTTTAAAATAAAAAACAAAAGACTTTGAGTTAAATATAATAATATAATAAATTAATTATAAGACAAATGAAAATAGGAGAACCCACCCCCCGTCTTCCACTTAAGCATGGGATTTTCTTTTCCATTTTATAGATTTTTTTCAGATCCCAACCCCACCCCAAAGAAATGATATGTAGATATGTTTTTTGAAAAACAAGATGTGTTAAATAACTATACAAATAAATACGATAGATTCTTAGAATATTATTCTTTACTCGATTACTAAAAAATATAAGTTGATTTTTTCAGGATAATATTTTCTTGTCAAAATTATCTTCCTTTCGTACTAAAGTATATAGTGTAGAAAAGTACGTACTAAAATGAACTTATATTTGTTTGTAAGAACACTGACAGTCATTTGGTGCGATATCACTCGCCATTGAATGTATTATTTCAAGTGGCGACTTCATTTGAAAACTTTTTTAGGTGAGTACTTTATTATATATTGCAATAGAAGAGAGAACGTAAATTGATGGGTTAGAGTTTAGGCTATTAGATGTAGATAAGAAGATAAATGAGCCTACTTTTTCAAGTAATGAAGAGCGACAAAGACAAAGATTTGTTATGAAATTAAGAGCTCGCTCCGCACCTGTTATAGTTAGTATATTTTATGTTTCCTGTTTAAGTTTGTACTAGTCTGATAACCGACGTTCTTAGGCTCACAGGTCTGATGTCACTACAAAAAACCTTTGTAATGGGCTTAATTCCAACAACCCTTGTGTCGCCACAAGAAATCTTTTGTGGGCAACTTTTGCCAATTTTTGTTGCAAAATAGCCATTTTTCTTGAAGTGAATCAAGAAAGAAGGGAAAGTTACTTTAGTATTTATTTTTAGTTTTTTTTTTCTTAATAATAAAGTATTAAGTGAGACCCAGTAATGATAATGATAAAATGAGAATAGTGCAATTTAGTAATTGTCAAATATGAAAGAAACACATTTTTAGAATATGTTTAACTTAAAGGGGAAATAGTCAATTTTGAAAGAACTTACTATCAATCTATTCTTATTATCTGACTCAGAAGGGAAGAACTTGCATAGACCCCCTTCCCTTCTTCCATTCCGCCTCAAAGAGTGACTAGAACCAATTTAATCACATTTTCATGTTCCAATTGTTCTTTATAGAATGTGCTAAAAAAAAAAGTAAATTGGGACAATATATACATAATTTCGTTGGTTAAATTCCCCAAATTGCATTTGTGTTGGCCTTTAAATTCTGGTAGAATAATCTATGATAGACTGCCTACAATCTTTATCACCTTATTGTTAATATCTATATCACTAATGATTTAATTGTATAAATATTTTTTATATCGGGCATAAAAGCGAAAGACAAAAGAAAAATTGATTAATATATACTCCAGCTATACATACAGAATAACAAAAAGAAAGAAGAATATTAAAAAGGTACTACAAAAACATTGAAAATGAACCACTTACCATCCCTATGGTAAATGAACCACTGTAGTTTTTTTTCACTCTTTCTCAGCAGCTTTCATCTTTTTGCTATGTTAATGACTTGAATTCATAACGATTGTAGGTGAAAAGTGTTTACCATCCGAGCAATTTCCCTTTTGTCGAAGCACCGTATAGTTACGTTCCTTTCTGGGCTAGAACAACGTTATCTACTGGCGTAGCCAACGCCGTCGTTTCTTTTCCATTTTCCACTGATTTTTCCTTTCTGAACCTCAAAACGACGCAAACAAACACTGAAACGGCAAGCAAAACGACGCCGGTAGCTCCACAAACCAAACTTGAAATCAACAACACATCTCTCACATGATCTCTGCTGTTGTGATGAACTGACATTCCTCCTCTCTCTCCGCCGATCCACGTCACGTTCTCCGCAATCGGCTTTGCTACCGGCGGCTGAGTATTCCGCCGGCCGTCATTACCGCCGAAGAACGACATCATCTCCGGAACCTCATCGTTTGTAGTCGTTGTAGTGGAATTTGAGTTTTGATTCTCCGTCGTCGTTAACCCGTGCTCCGCCGGACGAAGCTCTCTGCAATTGGATTGAAACGACGATAATACTATGATGATGAATGTGAGAACAACAATCTGAAGATTTTGCCTCATTGTAAAAATTATTGAAGAGTAGTTGAGTGAAAAAAAAAAGTGGGAGTAGTAGATGAGATATACTGTTGTTGTATGGTGGTGAATTAAGCTTGATATAAATGCAGTGTGGGAGGTAGCACATGTATTAGTTAGCCAGTTTGTCAAGTTCTATAACCCATAAAGAATGCGCGTGATTTCTTGTCGGGTGAGACGCATATTAAACACTCAAGAAAGGTATATTTCTGTTGGTATTAAAAGATTTTTTTACGTTATCAGCAACCGTAACTACTTGTCTACAACTATGAGTTAATGACAAGGTCGGAACAAGGCAGGGCTGAGGGATTTATTGGAATTTTTGAACTACGTGTTGTTCATCTTGTATTCCTAAGATACTTAGAATAAAAACTTTGAATAATTTGATAAGAAACAACAAAGTTTAAAGGATATTTTCAAAACTAGAAAATTAAACTAGTAGTGAAAATAGAACCAGAAATAGATTAGAAACAATATACAAAATATTTTTCTTTAAGAAGAAAATCGAGCCCACTGAATGCATAGTGTCCCTTTAAAGAAATTATTCTCCTCAAGTACCCGAGGTTAATGGAATATATCCTCCCAGGATAGAACGATCTTACTCATCGGTGTATTGATACCTAAAACCACGGTGTCAGCGAACCACTCAACGGCAGTAAAGTACACTTAGAATACTAGATTTAGTAGTCGTAGAAGAAGTCAAGAAAATTCATTCTCTTAAAATGAGAGGAAATCTCTCAATTTATAGAAAACAAAGGGTAGTGTGAAAATGTTCTTATTATGCCTTACTTTCATAAAAGTCACAACTTTTCATAAAAGTCACAATTTTTCATAAAAGTCACAACTTTTCATAAAAGTCACAATTTTTCATAAAAGTCACAACTTTTCATAAAAGTCACAATTTTTCATAAAAGTCACAACTTTTCATAAAAGTCACAATTTTTCATAAAAGTTGCAACTCTTCATTTTCCATTCACACCTTTTAAAACTCAACACTACGTACATTAGAGGCGTATTCAGGAGGGGGTCATCGAATTCACGTGAACTCATGTTCCTTTCCTGAAATCATATATTTAAATATAGATATGTGAACTCATAGTTGAAGTATCATACCATGCGATTGGTATATGGTTGGGTGAACCTCTCTAAGTGAGGTTAGAAATTTGAATTTTTTATTCTATCATTTTATTTTTCTTTCTAAAATTGGATAACGCCTCTCTAAGTGGTTTGGATAGGTAAAAATAATTTTGGATCTATAATTTTTAAATTTTAATTATTTTTAGTGATAAGAACCTAAATTTTAAACCGCGATCAACTTTACATCTTAGATCCACATGTTCGTAATAGTGCACACATCATCTCAAAATTCTAGATACGCCTCTGAGTAGTACATTCAACTTCTTTATATGTTATTTTCATATTTTAAACTCACTTCATAAATTTTTTGACTCTATCATGAATTAAAACGTTATCTAAGTTAGCTTCTTCATATTGTCCGTCTCAAGTTAGGATAAAAAAATAGAGTCACAGTAGATTAACAAGCAAAGTAAAACTTTGCTAGTCCATGGTAAATAGTCGTCTTAATTTCTACGTTATCAAATTACTTTAAATTGATTCGCATAAAAGCAAAATTCCCGTGAATTACTTTTATAGCAAGTTACAGTATAACTTTCGCAAGTTTTGAATCAGAATAAATTTTTAATTGTGATACTTAATATTTTATTATGGATCCTCACGATTTCAGTTTGTTTGTCTTATTTCTTTTAGTCTGTTTAAAAAATCATTTTTTGCAACTTTTTAATTTTAACTTCTCACATGATATGTTTAAGATTATAAGTACAAATAATATTTTGATATTTATTATATATCTTTAATTTAAAATCACAAAATTCAAAAGTTTTTTTTACTTACTTAAACTTTGTGTCTGGTCAAACCAAACAAACAAATTGAAACAAAGTGAGTAATATACACACCCAAATCGAACTATATAATTATGTAGGTGTTTGACTATAGATTTTAAATATTTCTCACTTTATTTAGAATTTATCATGAAGTCAGAGTCGAAGATGATGTTGTATTTAATTATATATTTTTATAAAGAATACTCGAGATAATGTTTATGCCTAAATATATCTCGATACAACTTTAAAGTGAAAAGTGAATTGAAGTGCGTTATAAATTATTTTCTAAATTAAAATACAATATCAAGTTAGATTTGAAATATTCATAGTCCAACACTCATTTTCAAATAATAATAATAAAGATAATTAAAAAAAGATATTGTATTTTTTACTGCCAAAGGATCCAAAGTTTCATATATAAACAAGGGAAAAGGGTCTGATATACCCCTCAACTTTTGTCATTTAGAGCTGATATACCCCTCGTTATGAAAGTGACTCATATATACCCCTACTTATATACAAATGGCTCATATATACCCTTTTCCTCTAACGGAAATAGAAAAAAATTAATTTTTAGTTTAATTTTTATTTTAAAAAATATATATATATAATCCCCATATGAGTATATTTAATCCTCCTCAAACATATTTTTGTTGACTTTTTTTTGTTTCGATGACTAATTTAGATTTATTTTTTTGATTGTCAAATTTATTTATGTTTCACTAATATTCTTGTAAAACTTATTATAGATGACCAAATTTGTTTCTTCAAATACAAAAATTAAATTACAATATAGACAAAAAAACAGTTTTAAATTATAATATAGCCACAAAAAATAGTTTTAAATTTTTTTCTTTTACACTAAGGAATGAAAGAAAAAAAATAAAATAAGAATAAGAAAACTCAAATAATTATAATCAAAGAAGTCAAAAAATAATTTATGTATGAAAAAGATTAAAATATACATTGAACTTTGCTAGAAGAATCATATATATCCCGAAATAATTTTTAAGAAAATTAAAAGTCAAAAATATAAATTTAAAACTAATTTTTTCATTTCCGTTAAATGAAAGGTATATGTGAGCTCATTTTGTAACGATAGGGGTATATGTGAGCCGTTTGTATAATGATAAGGGTATATATGAGTCACTTTCATAACAAGGGGCATATCAACTTTAAATGACAAAGTTGAAGGTATATCAGGTCTTTTCCCTATAAACAATGTCATACAACATCTTATATTCACAAATTAATGTGCACTCGTGAAACAAAGAAAAAGAGAAAGAGACGGCTTATCTAACACAAAAGTCAAATGCCCTAAAAGCTAAAACCTATCATTAATGGGCCACGTTAATTTGGTATGCTTAATAATCCCTTTAATCATTAGTATGTTGCATTTTGTCAAATATCTTTTGGAAAAAGATGGCAACTTTTTGAAATTTATAGCTTCAATCATGCACATACATTTTTACAAATTACAATATGTGTACTTGTTTTTAATGAAAAAATATCATAGTAAAGTTTAAAATTTAAATATCTGATCAATTGAGGTACAACATGTCTACATGATCACATATTTTGAATACATGATCACGTAATTATTAAGATTTTATTTCTGAAATTAAAATTTGAAACTTCTAATTACAAGACAAAAGTTCCAACACATAGTCGTATTTCATGTTTCGAGTGGACATTTGTTCTTGTCCTCTTATTAAAATTTGTGCCAACAGAACTGTTTTCTGTTTTAATAAATTTAAATAATTAAATTGTTGTTATTGTTTGTTATATGTACAGTGCTGTTGAGAGTTGGCACATGGAAAAAGTTCTTAGTTCACGAGAAAGTATTCTCAGATATTTTAATTTGTTTTTTTATTTTTGTATCTCAATGATCCAAATTGTACCAGCAAGAAAATAATGTAAAGATTCAACCCTTTTATGTGTGCATGAACCTTTTAGTATTGATGTAATATAGGGTAAATTTTGGGTCGTGGGTCGCCCATGTGAATCGATCCGATTGAATCTGTTTTGCCCTATTCAATTTAATTAATTAATTAGTTAAATTGGATAATTCTTTCAAAAGGATAGGGCAGAACAGTTTCACTGTAACTACCTCCCCTTAAAAACTCCTAGAAGTAACTTTTAAGAGACGTGGAACGTAAAAAAGAGAGAAGAGGAAAAACAAGTGATTAGTAAAGAAACAGAGAAGTAAGTTTCTTACACAAATCAATCAACACTCTAAGAAGACTCTTAGTTTGTGAACAAAGACCGATCTTTGTTTCCTTGAGATTCAAAGAGTGATCTGGAGCAATTTCTTTCGACAACAAAATTAACAAAAAATATTTTCGCGGAAAGTTACAAGGTACACATCTTTTTATTGTTTTGCCTTTAAAATTCCTTCATTGGTATCAAAGTCATCGTTACTTATCCCATAATTCACTTCTTCCATGTACATTCACTGTATTGTTGATAAGAAAGTTTGTAGCAATCTAAAAATTGGTTGTACAATAAATTTGGTTGAAACTTAATTTTTCATGATCTGCTCGTTTGTAGCTTTCCGAAAATATATTATAATGAAAAAACGGATTTAAAACGAGTGATATATGAATTTTTGAAAGTTGGCTGTTTTTTTTACTTTTCCCGAAAATATTATAATGAAAATCCTAAAGGACACATATTCTTTTTCCAAAAGTATAATCCTAAATAGGACACATATCTCATCCCCAAAAAAAAAAAAAAACTCCTAATTTTTTTTTTGTCCTTACGGTATAATCTATGTATAACAGCATGTATATATTATACACCAATTATATACCTAAAAAACAATAGCTACATTTCCTAATTACACAATAAAATATAAAAGATATTTATCAATTATTCTCTTTAGTATAAATTATAGGAACCACATATTATAAGTGCTAAATAACATCCTATCCCTTCTAGTTTTCTATTTACCAAAAATCCCTTAAAAATGATGTTTGCGGGATACATAGCGTTGTGCACGGGATACATGCGGGATACATAGCGTTGTGCACGGGATACATGCGGGATACATAGCGTTGTGCACGGGATACATGCGGGATACATAGCGTTGTGCACGGGATACATGCGGGATACATAGCGTTGTGCACGGGATACATGCGGGATACATAGCGTTGTGCACGGGATACATGCGGGATACATAGCGTTGTGCACGGGATACATAATGTTTGATACATTCCACATAGCGGGATACATAACGTTGTGCACGGGATACATAACATTTGATACATTCCACATAGCGGGATATATAGCGTTGTGCACGGGATACATGCGGGATACATAGGTAAAATAAGGGATTTTTGAAATTTTTGAAATAAGTAGGGATAAATGGATATTAAGATAAGTAAAGGAGTGTAGTTAAGTAATTTGTCCTTCTCTTTATTGTGATTTGTGAATGCTCAATTGGACTAATTTGTCCAATGCATGACAAGTCCCTTATGGATCAGCCTGCTTCTTAAGACCCACAACTGAAAGCCCATTAATCAAATTTCAATTTTTCCTCTTTTTCACACAATCTTCCCATATTTGGAGTACAAACTACAAAGGTATGATAAGAAATAGGATCCACTCCCAATTTATGTCATTCAAATTTAATGTGCAATCCTTACAACAAAAGTACTACTACTTCACACACAATATATTTGTCAAATTTACACTTGTAAGGGTCAATTTACCAAATCTCTATTTAATAAAATGAACTTTTGAGTTACTTTGTTCTTAAATTTAATCACTTTTGAAATCTCTTATGGATCAAAATAGGTTTATTGTCACAATTCACTATCAATTTAAGAAACTTTTTACATCATTAAGATTAAAGAATTAAAATGTGAAATTTGTATTTTATGAGTAAGACAAGTAATGATAATAGTTCGTATCCACTATCTTCGATTCTCCTCCGTCCTCTTATCCATAGAATTAAACAAAAATACTTTCTTAATATTATCTTCAAAAGCTTACTTGGATATTTAACCAAATTGATTCTTCAAAACTATAATCTATTAAAACTGTGGAAATTTTGTTTATAGACTTATCCCTATGCTAAAATAAATCTACCAAACTCTATACTCTAGACTAGACTAGAGAGAATTTGCTGTTTTGTTTGCTCAGAAGAACGGTTGAAGAAGGAAAATTAGGAAATTCCGAATTTATCCTCCAGAAAAATGGCTAATTACTCCAAGGCTCACATTTGCCAGTGCTTGAGCCGGCTGTCGACGGTTCGCCGGAGCTCAACGGTTATGATAATGGGAGAGAGGAGGAAGACGGGTATAGAATTTGTTGAGGGAGTTTTGGGCCTGGCTCATGGGCTAATTCAATTGGGCCTGAAGCCCGGTGATGTCGTCGCCATTTCCGCTCTTAACAGGTACTTACTTACTTATCTGCTGACTAGCTGCAAATGCATTGTATGAGGTGGTTGTACCTTTTGGATGGTTGTTATGTATTGTTTCGTAACTTATCATATTGTATTGTGTTGTGTTTTATTGTATCCTATTATATTGATTTAATGAATACAATGTTCGGATAAACTCTATAGTTACATAGTGTTAATTACACACAAACAATTTGAAAGATAAACCCACAAAAAATAGGATACAGGTTAGATTAGTGCAAAAATCGAACCGACCGATAAATCGAACCGAAAAAAGTGTTATTGATTTATTGTTATTGGGTTATTGGGATAACGGTTATTTAATGGTTTTACAAAAAAAAATTATTGGGTTATCGGTTCGTTATTGGTTTTTAATATTGGGTTATTGAGTTAACCGATAACCCATTAAGAATATAATAATTTACTATTTTAATTTTTAGTTATACATATATATATAATATTAAAAAAAATACCA
>NW_006239075.1:782407-792476 GCF_000226075.1 Solanum tuberosum | reverse complement strand
GTAAGAACTTCATTTAGTTACCATAAGCATGGCCTCATTTGCTACTGTTTTGACTTTTGTCTATGATTTGGTTTTATTTGATTCTCTTTATTGCATAAAGGGGACCTCGTTTTATATATTATGGTGATCGAAAATTAACCAAGTCTTTGTTGTGATGACCAAAATACAACAAGTTGGTCCTTGTTGTCCCGTTTGGAATGATTATTTCGATGTATGCATATCGCGTCAAATTATTGGATAAGTCATATATTTGTTTTGAAAGCATTTTCTTATTGGTTAAACCGAAAACCGAATCGTTAAAGACCTAAAACCGATAAACCGAAAACCGATAACAAATATCTTATTGGTTTGGTTATCGGTTTAGCATATTTAAAAACCGAAAACCGATAAACTGAACCGATAATACTTATAAGTTATAATCGAACCGAACCGACCGATACACACCCCTAATACAGGTAGAGCTACGATATAAAGGTAGGGACAAAATGAGAAAGAAAATTAAGATAAAGATGCAATCACATTAAATTGATTGTTACACAAAATGAGACTTTTCGTCATTACATAATGGATTTGATGATACGATACAATAAAATTTAAGTAACAATCAAAACAAATCCAAACAAGGTGTTAGAGATAATGTGAAGTTATATCATTTCCCTCCTTGTGAAGTTTGAACAATATTTCTTTAAAAAGGTTCTAAGTTGAATTTGATTACTAAAATTACATATTAAGAGTAATTGTTAACATATTCACTATTTCAGAATAAAATTTGACCTTTTGATGGAATATTTTGTTAGAGAAGATAATAATGTGTATGGAAGCTTTCGCCACGAACTATCGTTGAATTGTTAACAAATCGTTTTCATCATCCAATTTTTGTTGCAGTGATCTGTATTTAGAGTGGTTACTGGCAGTTGCATATGTAGGAGGGATTACTGCACCTTTCAATTACCGTTGGGTAAGTACACAAACGCTTAGTCTCTAATTTTGCATTTGCTTCTGACATTGTAGGACATGGGGTTAAGTATTTACTCAAATCTGAAAAGTCCATACAACACAGCTCTTGGTTGTAAACAATTTAAATATATATAAACTAAACTTCTATGAGGAAGATGAAAATCGGTAACATGGATAAGTATTCCTATTACAGAAAAACATTGATTTCTGTATGATATGTATGGAAGAAACTGTTCTGGATACAAGCATGTTCTCCTAGTAACTATTCTCAGCATGCAGAGCCTGGAAGAAGCAAGAGCAGCTCTTCAGGTAGCAAAGCCAACAATATTGGTCCACGATGCAACCGGTAATTTCTGGAAGTTCGAGTCTTATGCTGATTCTGTGCCTTCTCTAAGGTGGCAAGTCCTAATGAATACTCCTTGTGAAGGTCATAGCACTAATATTCGTATGTGTTCAAGCATTCATGACCAGTATGAATATAGATTTTTTTTAAATAGTATTTCTTCTTCTGTTTATTAATTTATCATTCTTACATCTGCCAGGATTAACTACTGAACAGCTGAAAAGAAGTTGCAAAAGGAGTTTAACAGCAGACTACCTGTGGGCACCTAAGGAAGCAGCTATAATATGCTTTACTTCAGGCATATACGCACTACCTTTCCACATGTGTATTTCCTGTTCTTCCATTTCTTTACCGTGATTCAGAAAGTGATCTTCAAATCCTCTCACACCTACGAACTGACAAAATGAAGTTCTAAGAGAAATGTGGTACTGGAAATATCTTTTTCAACTAAGGAACGTAATGTCTCTCCCACAATTTTATCTGGATCAGATTAGGAAAATATCTTGTTTCTTAGCCTCAGTAAAGTTATTTGTCTACTAGCAAAATTCTTGAACAAGAAGATGGTCATTCTGTATATTTGCTCCACTGAGAAATGTGTTGTGTAGGTTGAGTCATTGAACTGCATGTCCAAAGTAATTCTTATCTGTTCAATTCTTAAACCCTCAATCTAATTGTGCGTCTCCTTTTCTGGTACAAGGAGTACTGCTAAGTCCATTGACTTATATTTAAGATTTTTTTTCTGTTTCCTAATGACAATAGGGACCACAGGGAGGCCAAAGGGAGTTACCTTAAGCCACTCAGCTTTGGTGGTGCAATCCCTTGCAAAAATTGCAATTGTTGGTTACGGTGAGGATGATGTATGCTTGTCTGTTGTGATAATATGGATGTTACAACCTAGATATATTATCCAAATGTTTGAAACACATGCCAATTTGATTCATGTTCTTGCAGGTCTATTTACACACTGCACCACTGTGCCATATTGGTGGTATATCATCAGCCCTGGCCTTGCTAATGGCAGGAGGTTGTCATATTTTACTACCAAAGTTTGAAGCTAAATTGGCTGTTGAATCCATAGACCAGCATAGTGTTACTTCTCTCATTACAGTTCCAGCTATGATGACTGATCTGATATCTTTTTATAGGTAAAGCACTCAGCTGTTCTACTTGATGCAAAGACGAGTTTCAATAGGATTTATCTTTTGAACAAAGTTGAAGTGAATAATAACTGTATGGGCATACATATGACTGGATTATCAAGCTTTATCCTTCAAAGTTTACTACCAATATCAGTTTGTAGCATTATTTCCTTTTGGTTTTACAAGGAATACTTTTTGTGGTGTCCTGTTCTAAGATTAAAAGAAATTTGTTTCTCTTTTTGGGCCAATTTTCAGTGGTGATTGATTATTTTCTAGGTTTCTCTGCATGGACAACTTAGCACATCCACTTAGTTCATGATAAGTGCAATTGTTTGATTCTACTTTCACTTGTCATAGGACGAAGCACATATCTGTAGGGTCCAAATCTGTGAAGAAGGTTCTTAATGGAGCTGGGGGTCTTTCATCTGGTCTTATCAAAAATGCAATTGAGATATTCCCGAGGGCAAAACTTCTTTCAGCTTACGGTATGTTGGTCTTGTGACTGCTTTGACATAGTTTCCCATTTTCTCTGTACTTATTTTTTCTGAACAAATATTCTGTTGATAGCAGCAGATTGCAAGTTATAAAGTGGTGTTCCTGATGTATGACATATATCATAAACTACACATTGTGTTAGCATTACAAATTTATAGTGGCACAAGTCCGAACCTTCTTGGTGTATTCTGTGAAGTTAGCTTCATGAATATGTACTCTTCCCTAAACAAATCATTCTGTTTTAGTTGTACTCTCCTGATAAGTGTTCTTTAAATGTTTTGCAGGAATGACCGAGGCGTGTTCTTCTCTGACTTTCATGACTCTTTATGACCCCGCGAGAGAGAGTTGTATCCAGCATTCTTATGCCAACAGCTCCAATTTGGCACATAAACCAGATGGTATCTGTGTTGGAAAGCCTGCTCCACATATTGAAATAAGGATTGCTGGGGATGATTTGTCTTGTATAGGGAGGATTTTGACACGAGGTCCCCATTTAATGCTTGGATACTGGGGTCAAATGCCAAGCAATAATTCTTCTCCAACTGATGAATGTTGGCTTGACACTGGTGATATAGGGCATATAGATGATTGTGGAAATATCTGGCTCGTTGGGCGCTTGAAGGGCCGAATAAAGAGTGGGGGAGAAAATGTTTATCCTGAAGAGGTAAGCCTCCAGACTTTAATGCTTTCGTTCTCTTCATTCAATTAAGCTATCAACACAAAAGAGAACTGCCTACGTGAAATCTCTTCAGTTGATGAGAAAATGTTATATGTGTGTTAATTATTTTCTGGTAATAGAACACCATAATTTCTTTTTGCATTGTTTCTATGGGAATGTAATAGCCTGTAAATAATTCAGTGAGTTTGTTTGTGACACAGGTGGAAGCTGTCTTATTGCAACATCCAGGGATTTCTGCTAGTGTTGTTATTGGGCTTCCTGACTCTCGCTTGACCGAGATGGTCGTTGCCTGTATTAGGCTGAAAGACAATTGGCAGTGGACTGATTCAAGCTCTAATCATCCGGTTAACAAGAACGAGCATTGTTTGTCCAGCTCTGTCCTCCAGAACTTCTGTAGAGCAAAAGATTTGACAGCGTATTTTCTTTTTTCCTTTGTTGTTCAAATGAATTCGATTGAAGCAAGTCTTTCTCATATTCCATCCCCAATCTCAGCCCTCTTGAATCTTGATGTTTGATGTGCTTTGATTCATATTGACATGTAATATTTTGCAGGTTCAAAATACCCAAGAAGTTTGTGGTATGGAAAAATCAATTTCCAATGACAACAACTGGGAAATTAAGAAGAGATCAAGTGAGAGCAGAACTTATGTCTTATAGGCAGTTATCGCCCAGCAGACTATGACTCCACCATATTCTTCTCTTGTGTTTTTTTGAACGGCTAATTACATGGTAAGAGAATACAATAGAATGAAACAAATACTGAGAGTTTTATGACATGGTGCTTGGAAAATATGCAGCTGTTCCTCACAGCATTTAGTCATTTTGTTCCGTATCTCAGATTATTTAATGTATTTGTTATTTTCCCATTAAGTTGTAACCTACAATATACTGTTTTTTTGTTTCATTACTCATATACTCATACAGATTCTTCTTTGTTCACTATGTAACATCAAATGGAATAACATCCTGATTCATCGAAACTGAATGATCATGAAGTTGAATATTGTAGTGCACCTATTTCCCAATTTTTGTTATTTCTTGCTTATTAGGCATTGCTAATCAACACAGAAGCTCATCGTTGTTGCAGGAAGTCAAATGAAATAACTGAACCATTAAGGATTCTGTGTTGAGAACCATACATTTGATTAGTAGTTACTTTTGAAATATCATGCCTAGTAGGTTTCATCATTTTAGCATATAGAACACTACTTTAGTAGGACGGAAACTGCTCTGACAATATAGTAATTGCCAGTAGCTTTTACAAATTATTATTCATGGGTTATGTGTACATGAAAAGAGAACTTGTGATGATGTGTGTAAACATCTGATTATATCTATTAGATTTTTGCCAAGTCTGCTCTCACCTCAAGCCATGATAACATAGTATTGAAAACAAGTTCCACACTTTCATTTGGTTCACCTATCAGTTGATGCCACATTCCCGGGTAAATATTTATAGCCTTATCCTTACTTCCTGCCGATTTATACACAAGTTTAGCAGCTTCAGGATCACATACCTTATCTTCCCCACCTTGAAGAATCAGCAAAGGGACTTGTAGTTCATGAGAGTTCTTCTGTATATACTCACAGACTTTCAGAAGCTCTAGTGCAGTGGCAGCTGGTGGCTTCTCGGAAGCCACGCGATTTGGACTGTTTGAGATAATCTTTCTCTTCCAGCCCTCCTTGTATGATATAGATGCAGGTGGTTTGGTGATCACAATCCTCCAAGATGGTGCTATGAAGGCGGCCAACGGTAGTAGCTTCTCCAGTGGCCAAACAGGTCTGTATTTCTTTGACACTCCAAACATTGGTCCACTTAACATCAGACCATTCCATACATTCTTTTGCCTTAGACATATGAGTGTAGAAATTGCACCACCTAATGACTCACCATACAGGAAAGCAGGGAGCTTCGGGTGATCAGCACGAGCAGAGTCAAAGTACTGTATACAGTCCTGGACTAAAGGTTGAATACACGGTATGTAACCAGGTGAGCCTTCTGAGTAACCGTGACCTTGTAGGTCAAGAGAACAAACGAAAAACCCAGCTTTCACCATAGCTACTGCATTTAGCTCAAAAAGCCAACTGCTTTCGGACGTATAACCATGAATCATGCCTACAAGGCCTCTTAACTGATTACTTGATTCAGGCTGCCAAGATTGTGTGAATATCTTCATGTTTTGTTTGTTTGACATGAAACTTTGTTTGTGCATGATTTTATGTTGCTTGTAAAACTCTTCTCTTGTCAAGTTACCATAAGGGCTGTTCTCATTAGATTGGAAAATTGGGTGAGACATTGTATGACTAGTGAGTTTGTCTGTTTGTTTGTGTTTGTGTCTATTTGAGTTGATATATACACACAAATGTGCATTATGATATATCTATGTTGTTCAATAGTACTGATAGGTTGGGCGTTTAGCCTCCCAACTGTTTCATGCTGGGGTAATAAATGGAAATATGAGACATGAAATCAATTGCATAAATGTTAAGATAAGGATTTTATTTATTTCCATACCAAATTTGACCTATAAATTTCTGTTTATTTTGTTGCATAATTTTACTCACTAATAATTGACAACTCTTTAATGTAATAATTAAGAGGTTGGTGATTTGTTACATTCTAGTGATAAAATAAAGGGCTAGTTAGCTATATCCTTGGGACATGCCATGTAGCCAACTTATTATGAATTCAAAGTGAAACTCATAAAATTTTCAACTTGTTACTCTCTCCGTTCCTATTTACTTGTCAAATATTTTCTAATTTGATTTCTATGAAGGACAACTCTTTTTTCTATTATACCGTCAATTTATTATCGTTGAGTTAACGTTTTTTGAAAAATATAGTGAGTAAATATGTTTGGAATCCTCTCATTTAATAGGGATAAAATGGTAAACTCACTATATCAATCATTATTTTTTTAATAAGTGTGTCAAGTTAAAATTTGACAAGTAAATAGAGACGGAGGGACTATGAATTAAAAATGCAATTCATTAAATTTTAGACAAATATCTTGTTACCTCTAAACTTGACATGATTTATTTGGACACTTGACATAATTAAACCAAGCAGCTGAGGTAGAAGCATTATTACAATGCAATTTTTGCATTATTTTATTTTAGTGGTATTATTAGATAAGAAAGTGAATAATATTTCTTGGTGCAACTCATATTATGATCTACCACCAATTACTCATTAAAGCTTAAATCATGTTCTATAATATTATTATCCCACTAGCTCATTATTTAATTTATGGAAGAATTTGTACACCTATAAATAATGGTGTTTGATGTATAAGAAGTGTGGAAAATAATTGAAGCAAGCATGAGAAACATGACGTTGGTGTAATGAAAAAGATAATTGAAAATAAAGGAAAAAAATTACCGTCAATTTAATTTTAGAATATCTTATCTTATCCAGTGTACCAAATAATCCCTAAGTTTTCAACCTATTTGCTACAAACAAAAAAAACTGTAATTTTGTCAAAGGAAAGTGTTTTTATTGATGCAGCTTTGAAATCAATAACTAGTTTGGAGTTTTTTGAGTCATACAACATTTTCGAGCTACTATATTCTGGACGGAACAAATCAAGAGTATTACTACTCTACTGTAATAAACTTGAATCTGTTAAAAAGAATGAGACATCCCCGCTTCAATTTGAAGAAAATTTATTTATTTTCCATCATTTTTATTTCTAACTCTCAACTGTATTAATTATTTTTTCACCAAACATTTCACAAGTAGTAGATGCAAGCTGCAACAAAAAATCCTTCAAATGGGCTATGGAATTTTTAAGTCTAAATTCAACTCAAACTTTGGTATTCAAAGGACAACACATCCAAATAAATAAATAAAAAAAGATATCTTGTAATGTATATTTTATGGATACATACAACAAGAAAAATAAAATCTTAAATGCAAATCAAGCTACTTCAAAGCAAGTAGGTACAATTGGCAGGGCAAAGATTAAATAGTGAAGCAACTAAAGTTGTTGCTTTAGAACCCAAAAATCAAATTTTCCTAATGTGTATATTATTAATTAAATTTAAATTTTATATATTATTAGTATAAATAACTTCTCTATGTTATTAGGTCGTTTAATGGATATTTATATGTAAGTCTCCTTGAAAAATAAAATTTTAAAAATAAGATATGTTATTAATTTATATATATGTATTTTTTGTTTTTTTACTTTAAAGCCTCTCATTAAAGTTTTGTTTCAGGCCACCATATTTTTTTAGTTGCCTCTGTCAATGGGAAATATCATGCCTTGTCGCAATCTATGTGTTAGATTTGTTTTTTGTTTTTTGTTTATAAATAGACGTTTCAACATATATTTTAAATGTTTTTCATTTTGTTTGAATTTTGTATGAAGTTGAAACAAAAAATAGAGTTTTGTTTAGTTATATTTCCTTTACAAAGAAGAGAAGAGAGAATGTTGTATGAAATTTATGAAGATGGAAATGAAATATAGGTTTGAAACACTTTTTCAGATAGAGCATGAAATTGTATAATCGAACAATAATTTAGAATTAAAATAAAAAATATATTCCAAAATAATTTTCATGATCGAATGACTCCTAAATATCATGACTTCTTACTAATACTTTGATGTACTTTTTTTACTATGATATTTGAAATGTGGTAATTGCCTTTTTAATTCGTGATAGGTAGATAGGGGTGTGCAAAAATCAAACCGAGCAATAAATTGAACGAAAAAGTATTATTGATTTATTGTTATTGAGTTATTGGGTTAATGATTATTTAATAGTTTTATAAAAAAATAATTATTGGGTTATCGGTTCGATATTGATTTTTTAATATTGAGTTATTGGGTTAACCAATAACCCATTAAGAATATAATAATTTACTGTTTTAATTTTTATTCAGACATAAATATCAAACAAAAAATATTAATATAATCACTATATTAGACTATTATAAGAACCCTTAACATTACTTAATTAACTCTGTTTTCTGCATTTACCCTTTAGGTTTATTTTAATATTACTTTAGTCTTTAGGTTCACAACGTCAAAAACCTAAAAACCTAAGAACGGCAACGGCAAGGGTTAGGCAATGACTAGAGTTGTGATTTGTGAGTATTTACTATACTTTTACTACACTAAGTAGAATTTTTGCACTCAATTAGTAATTAGATTTCTCTCTTTTTTAATTCGCGTTAAATTGTTGAACAAGTCATATATTTGTTTTGAAAGCATTTTCTTATTGGTTAAACTAAAAACCAAACCATTAAAGACCAAAACTGATAAACCAAAAACCGTAACAAATATCTTATGGTTTGATTATCGGTTTACCATATTTAAAAATCGTAAACTGATAAACCGAACCGATCAATACCCATATATTTATGAAGTATACTACTCAATAAATAAATGAGTTTTTCTTCGTACATTTTTATTTGACATCATGAAGGAAATTTTTGATATAAAAAGAAAGAGCAACATCTCAAAAATAATTTTAAGAGAAATATATTACTTAACAATTTTGCATTTTAGTAACTACGAAACATAAAATTAAAATAATATTGATTTTTTCAAAGGTTTAAGGCCTTTGATTTGTTTTTTGTTTTTAGTTCATTAATATGCTTGATCCGTCTCTAATCTATTTAATTTAAATTTCCATTAATTTTTCAATAAAATTAATCTTTATCATGTCAGGTCATACCCCACCCGTTTAACCTTGCCCGTGCTACCCTAATTGTCATCTTTAAGTGTCACAATCGAAGGCAAGTTACTTTTCGTTCAATAATTAAGGTCCTTTATTAGTTGACTTATGATGCAATTAATTTTTTTATTTTTTTGTACTATGATGGGTTACACTAAGCCATTAAACCAAAAGAATGAAATTGTTTTGGAAATAATAAAACAACAAGAAAAAGAATAAAGTTAAGAGAAGTAACTTCTTATTTTTCTTGACGGTTAAATTACAAATGAACGAAAATTTCTTTATTTATAAAAAATTACCTTAATTCCAAAATTAGAATTCCTAACTTTTTTCAAATAAATAAAGTAAAATCAATATAATATAATAAATACATTTATAACCCATGGTTTCTTTTTAATTAGGTTATTGTCTAGACAAATTTGTTATTACCTATATAAGGCATGCATATATTGTGAAAGTGGTTTACGTTATTTGCTTAAGTAAGCGTTTGGCCATGCGATATCATATCACGATATGGTGTCGTGAGATGAAATCAGCGTTTGGACATGCGATTTTACGCTAATTTCATCTCATGATTCCATATCATGATTTCATATCATGATACCATATCGCATGGCCAAACGGGCCCTAAATACTATTTGCATCATTATGAAATATTAATGAACTTCTAATACTATTTGCATCATTATGAAATATTAAGAAGAGTTCATTGTTATGATTATAATTAGGGGTGTTCACGGGTTGGTTTGGATCGGTTATTGGTCAAAATCA
>NW_006239075.1:770548-782181 GCF_000226075.1 Solanum tuberosum | reverse complement strand
TAGTTAGAATGACTTAAATTACTAAACTTTCAATCACTAAATTTACTATCAATAAAGCTTTAAAATTCACTATATTGGCCTAGAAGGAAGAGACAATAACATTTTCAGTCCCACAAAGAATTGACCTAGACACTCATATACATGAAATCAATAAGATAAATGTTTCATCTTGGGCATTTTTGTTTTCAATAAGTAAATTATAAAGAAATTTTAATGAAAATATATATAAGATCTTTAAAAATTGTTTATAAAAATAATATATTAAGTATGTATATAATTCATCGGTTCGGTTCGGTTATTTCTTCGGGTTTTTTCGAATAAAACCATACCCAAACCAAATACTATCGGTTTTCAAAAATATAAAACCAAACCCAAATAAAATCAGTTTTATTTTATCGGTTTGATTTAGTTTTTCGATTTGGATCGGTTTTTATCCAAACCGTGAACACCCGTAATTATAATTAAAAAGAGAAGGGTAATATTATAAACTATAAGTAAATTAATATAACAATATCAAACTTGAGGGGAGGTCTATAAAATTATCCATTTAGATATTTAGTTATAATGACTTTGTAGATTAAATTAATCTAAAATCCTAATCGAGTACAAATTACTCAATTCTCCCAATCAAGGAAAACATTAGAAAAGGTACTAAAGCTCAAAAACAATTATTTTATATCACTGTCAATGATCAGCAAGGAAGAATTCAAATAATTTATAAAGAAAAAAAAATACTCCATCCGTTTCATATTAGTTAATCATCTTCCTAAAAAATAGTTGTCCCATAATTAGTTGTACACTTTACTGAATTAAGAAAGTATCAATTATATTTTTCCTACATTATCCTTGCAATTAATTCTTTTTGAAAGTGTTCATATTTGTTTATAAAATCCCCAATAAAAAATTTTAACAGGTGAATTAGTAAAATTATCTTTTTATTTATGATTTCTTAACATGCGTGTAAAAAAATATGGTACTGAGTACTGACTGCTGAGAGAATAATTGTCAGTTCTAGAATTGAATTATTCAATGAAAGAAAAATGATAAACACATGGATTTCCATAAAATTAAACTAGCCAAAAGTAGTCTGTACATTTTGATTCTCTATATACAAGAAAGCTGGCAAATGTACCTAAAATTTCACAGCTGCAACTAAAGGTGTGGGGATTTTCCTGCCTGATGATGATACAGAATATACAGAACTAACTAGGACCTCACCCTCTACAAGACACAGGTCAGTTGAAACTTCAAGAACTTTGTGCTATTTTAAGTTGCTACAAAAGTAATACTACATGTCGTCTGTCATGTTAACTAAAATCTGTTTTTCTAGCTTCGTGTTGAACTTCAAACTAGCACCAGCAGGGATGGAGGAATGCAAAAACTCCGGGAATTGAACTCTTTATCTGTTCAACAAAAGAAACAAGAGTCAAAGGACTGGTTGATTTATGGAAGAAACGATTTAAAGAAAACCTAAGATATGTTCTGATGTCTTGCAGTAGGCGTGATTACAAGCTGTTATGCCTGTTATTGTTTACTTCTGTATTTTGTGGTGTTTCCAATTTTCTACCTTGTCCAACTGCCATGAAAAATCAGCAGCATGACACTTTTTTTATCAAACAATAGCTATTTTGCAGTTAGCTCTGCAAAAAAAATTTGTTCTAAAAGCCACGGCTGAATTTCACGTCTTTTCTCTTGTGTGTTACCTCTTTCTACCACCAGCCGCTTATTTCATACTCCGATTTCACCAACTCCACCCTTGATTATTTTATTTTTCATTTTCTGATTCCTCTTTAAAATTTTCTAAAGCAACCTTTTTTTCCTCCGCCCTTTTCCTTTAAAGATCACACCTTTCTTCATCAGCCCTTGTTTTCTCAACCTTTAATTTTTTTTGTCAGCTCATCTGTTTTCCTCCCCTTTTCAGTTTCTTTTCTTTGTTAGAGAAATCCCTGAGGAATAATGGTGCATGGTTATACAAAGCAGTTAATTTGCTGTCCTTTGTTCTCCCCTTTTCTTGAGTAGGTGACAATTTTTCAGCAAATGTTTTCATTACTCCCTCTATTCACTTAGCTGGCAACATTTGACTGGGTCTGGAGTTGATGAAACTCAGAAAGACTGTTAGCACATATACCAAAAGTACGGTTACAACTTGGTGGGGGTCATAAACATGACTTGACATTTCTAGTACTGTTACAACTTGGTGGGGGTCATAAACATGCCTTGACATTTCTATGTGTACAAGACCATGACAAATTGAGAAGCAGATATAGAAAGGTGTCATTCATTTTAGAACAAATTAAAAGGAAAGAGTGCTACGTAAATTAGAATAGAGAAAGTAACAAACAGCAATTTCGTATTCAAGAAAAATATCAATAGTTAGACATTCTCGTAAAGGTTTGTCTTAAGAGGCTGATCTAGCTAACAACAATGAAACCAAATGTTATGCAATATCACCCACTGAAAAGTGAAAACTATACTTTAGCAGAAGAAAAATTACCTTAAGCAGGAGATGATTTTACTAGCTTGGTAGACTCTCCAGTTAATTCCCTTTTGATCAGCTTAAGAATCTCCATAATCTGCATTAAAGTAAACAACATGTAAACAAGATATAATGTTGCCCCATATAAATGCAATTGCATGCTTCAGAGGTGACACAAGTTTATACTGGAAGTAGCTATCCTCCCATGCCCAAAATACCCGATTATCTTCAGTGAGAGAGCAAGAGCAGTAGAATTAGTCTTCACCCCTCGTCACTTGACCTTTAACAATTGGTTAGTAAAAGTTGCACATGCTAACAACTAGATACCCAGCTAACAACTTATACTTTATGTTCAGATGCAAAGGACAGATTCTCATTTTGAAGCCTGCCTGAACATACTTGAAGAATATTGAAACTTAGAGATGAATACTATGCGAATATAACTGAATCCAAAAAAACCAGACTAACATTTGTTTCACAGGAAAAATTGATATAATATTATATCTTTTAAGTCGTGATTCATCTTACCCCAGGATAATGCTGTAAAACTGGCGAGTAATGATCAAGCGCTATATAAATCTTCTCAACTAGGCTTAGAAGTATATCCACCTCATCTCCCAAAAGATCAACCTGAATGTACAAGAAATCCTCTGAAAAACTTCGTAAACTGTAGTAAACCATCAAAAAGTTAAAGCATGATGCAATTTTTGGTAATAGGTGTAAATTACAAATTTCAAAAAGTTAAAGCGTGATGCACTTGAGCTATGGGTTGAAGTTGAACTGACCCCAGAACATATATATAAGTGAAAAATTACAAATTTTAACAAAAATAGACACTGACCCCATAATTTCAAAAGTAGAGTGAGTTCAGTGCTAACAACTTTACAGATCGAACCCATCAGGTTCAAATCATGGATCCAACTCTAGGTAAAAAGCCCAAGTTTACATTAAAAATATTGCATATAGTTAATTGCTAATTATCTGCAAAAACAGAAATATAAAGAAAGATGAATTCTGTGTAATTGCCTCAGCCTCAGCCAATTTAAGGTCTGAACATCGTTTTTCAAGCCTTTGTTGATACAGTAGCGTTGTTCTTCTCAGCAAATTGGCCTTCTTAACAAGACAATCCAATTGAGAATACGAGTGCTCAAACCTGAAAGTATTACCAACAAATTGCATTAGGTCTGAGTGAGGATAATCCAATGTAAACTTCGCACGAGTCATGTCTTCTAAGCAGAACTAGCTTTTGAGTGTGTGTATGTGTATACCAGTTAAAACAAAAATGTTAACATAATTTTTTCCCTTTTCCCCCCTACAAGAACAGAATGATTACGCCAATGCCTAGAAAAGTGATGGCAAGTCGAAACACTACCAATACTTTAGAAACAAAAGTGGACGGGAATGGGGATTGAGCAACCAATATATCATTTGAAAAGATGGCGCGCACACACACACACATCAATATCAACCAAGAAGGCTTGTCGGCTGGAAAAAAAGATAAAACAAATTCTCTTTTATCTTTTGGCAGACAGAAAAACAACTCAATTATTGGAAAACGATTATTAAAAGCAAAGAAGAGTTTCACCATAGTCCATACAACTTCCGATTGCGCAAATATGGGACAAGAAATGATAAGGTAGAAGGATATAGTCAGTTAATAGGTCAACAAGAATGACATCTCCAATACTATGGATACAGTGACACCAAAAACTAAATCTTCTTTCGCATAAGAAAATATGCAGGTCAATACTAAATCTTTTTTGAGGTAAGAAAACACGCAGGTCAATACAAGAAAAGTAAAAGGGAAAAGATGAAAGTTTAACATGGCCACAGCTATTAAATCTGTGAAATTTATCCCCTTAACTAGTTTTGTGGCATTATACCCCTTTTCCATACTAAGTGCACATCAGTCACTTGTTAGAAAACCATCAAATCTGAGGGTAAAAATGTAATCTCTCTTTATTCCTTTCTTTTATCTTGTTTTCATTTTTCTTCACCTTCTTCCTTCTCAATTTCATGTCCTAAAAGTACTACTCCCTCTGATTGCCGCTCCCTATAGGAATTTCTAACTTTAATAATTATTTGATCAATGCCTTTGGCTTAGTTGTATCTGGTTTACATTGTGGAATGTTTTGATTGGTTGGGAAAAGTTAAAATTAGAGTAAATAAGCTTTCGATTTGCTTTGTCTACTCCCAAAAGCAAATAGCAGCCCCAGATTGCTTTGTTAAGGAAAGTGAACCTTCAATCCAGCTTTTCTTTCTTATTTGTGGTCTTCATCCCCATTGGCATGCGAGCAACTTTCCTCCCAACATCCCCATCTTTAATTGCTGGTGTATGCCTCTGTTGGTTGTAATTGGAGAAAAAATAAAAGAAGTACTGGATCTAGGTCATTGTTTCCTCAGGATGGAATGGAAGCCATTTTTGTTGGAAAGAGAAAGGAGAAGAAGGCATGGGTCCATAAACGCTTTTGTAAGGGATGGGGGAGGAGGGGAACTAGCAAAGTAGAGAAGAGGAGAGAGACAAAAAAAAGATTTGACACTACTCTACACTTATATATACACTAGTACCATTGACTTGTAAGGTATATGAGATTTGGGCTCTTGTTTGAAAGAAAAAGTTAACACAAGGGGCAGATCGCTACATGTTGAGAAGATGAAAGGGAACAATACCACAAATTTAGAGGAATTTTTCGCTGCAAACGCAAACGAAAAAGTATAAATGCCACCAGAATAATGTCCTTTTATGTATTTTAAGGTCTTTATGGCAAGAACAGAACTGCAAGCATTCTGAAAAGAAGTCCATATTAGTGTTTGTTTTAGAAAGTAGAGTCCTGCAAATGTTATGTTCTTGGTGTAATTTGCAGTTCCTTTGGCTGAAAAACCTTTTATTGACTTTTTATATTTTCTGCATACTTGAAGGGGGATAAAGTTTTTTTTTTATGTATTTATTGGCACTATGATATTCCAATTACTTATCGAAAAAGAAAAGAAAGCACAAACCTCACATTATTTGTTCTCAACCTTCCTGTCACCCTGCATTCAAAATCAGCAATCATTTTTGACGATTCATTTATATTACCAATTATTGTTTCCACCTGCTTTCTTAGCTCTATTTCTTTTGATTCAAGAGAGGACAAAAGAGTTTGCCTCTCTTCAGAAATAGCAAGGACCATATTTGCCCTGTGATTAGCTTCTTTTAACTCCTCCGCCTTCTCCTCAAGACTTATATTTAATTGGGCTGCCTCCTCTTTCAATACTTCAATTCGCTCCACTGCTTCTGCCAACTGGCCCTTTACTACATTTACTTCTTTGTTGCACCCAGAAGCTAATGTTTGTTGTTGACTTGCAAATTCTTTTGCAGCATTCAACTCTTGACGAACCTGCTCAAACTGATCCCTCTCTTTTGCTAGAGCAGCTGATGCATCTGTTGCTAACTTCTCCTTTTCGTTCACTAACGTATCCAGCACAGAAACCCTTTGCTTTAGTCTGTCCTTCTCTTCAACCTCAAATTTTAATTTGTTTTCCATCTCAATAACTTTTGTGTCAAGAGAAGTTCGAATTTCTTTTTCATTCAAATGCTCCCAATGCAGTTCCTTAAGCATGTCTTTAGCCTCTTTAATGCCTTCACCGGAAATTACTCCACAAATTTCTTGCATAATCAGGCACTCCATCTCTAAATCTTCAATTTCAATTTTTTTAGTACTTCCAGCATTAGTATCATTACTTTCATTAGGCATATCAAATCCAAAGTTTAATTCCTCAACTTCATTTCTTTCCCCGTCATTGAGATCCCTTAGAAAACAGGTATACACGTCTTCCCTTACAGAAGCTTCTATCAGTGACTCTTCCATGGCTAAATTGAGATCTCCTATCTGTTTTAGCATGTCTGCTTCTGCCAAAGAATGTTGCAGCCTCTTCTCAGTGGCATCTGAAACTTGGGACAAAAGGGACTTAACTTCATTTTTCTTATCTTTAAGCAAGTCTCTAAGCTGGTGATTTTCAGAAAGAAGGTTATCAAGCCTATCCTTTAAGTTACCGAAACTTAGAGTCTCCTGGGTAAATGCAGGATGTTTTTCATTCTCTACCAGGATATCATCCAATTTGAATATAATTTCTGGAATCTTCTTCCTTAGAATGTCAGATTCACCCTTATCCTTTTTATGTGGCACAGCAGAGCCTCCTCTAAGATTTAGATACTCTGCCCTTAGAACAAAATATTCATCGGTTTTCTTTTGCAGAATGGACTCATGGTGTCTCCTCATCTTTGTCATTATATTATTAAAATAGGTCACCATTTCATCTTTTGACATGTGCTTCAACGTGACAGCGTCAAAATTCTCAGGTATATCAGTCTTAGAATCCTCCAGCTTTCCATTTCCATTTCCATCCCAAACTGATTTTGTAGAAGTCACGTACTCACTTGATGTCTTGCGTGTAAAGAAATCTGCATCATGCAATCCATGGGAAGTCACATGCCCATTTTCTGAACTTGACAATGACTTCAAAACAGCATCCAACTCCGTCCGTAAACTAGAGATGGCATTCAACTTCTCATTTCGGTCACCACATAACTGAGCATACTGGTCCCACAGTTTGTACTCAAATTCTTCTTGCACGGTCCGAATTACACTACGCATTACCACGGACTCAAGCTCCACTTTGATTAGATGTTCCTCCTGCCACTGATGAAGTGATGTCTTGGACAACTGTAGCATAACATCCATTCGTTTAAAGAAGGTATCCACCATCATTCTTATGTTATCTAGTGTTTTGTCCAACTGAACCCAAATTCCAGATTCTTTCTCCTGTAGAATACCTTCTAGTTTCACCATCTCAGAGCGAGAGCTCTTGTTAGTAACAGAATTGGATCCTCTAAGCTCATCAATACTCTTCTTCAACTTCTTGAATTCATCTTTTTCCATACTTCTTAGCCCATCTAGAAAGTCTCCCATCTTGCCATGCTCCATAAAAACATTTGATAAAGTCATACATTTTCGAAAATCCATGCTTCCTAGCTCATCTTGCGACATAAGTGACCCAAAAGATTCAAGTTCAGTTTTGCTAAGACTCCCTTCATGAAATTGCAAATATTCCTTCAAGTTGGCTAATTCCATATCCTTAGTCACTAGTCTCTCAGCTGCCTCTTGTTCCACCGCACTCACTATCCCCTTAATCACTGAGTCACTTACCATCCTTGATACCATTAAGCGGTCATTAACATCTTCCCAGTATGTTTCAAAATCCTCCAAAATCTCATCACCCAAATTCTCATTTTCCTTTGCACCATTAACCATTTGCTCAAACCCACCATTTGCCATTCCCTCGCGGTCCTCATCACCACATGACTTTACACCATTCCCATTTCTCACCACCCAATTCTCTAATACCTCTGAACTGCCCATAACAAAAGCATACCTGCATATATTTTTCCCAATATTAGAAAACCCACTTAAACCCAAAATAGAAAAACATTAAATTAAGCTTTAAAAAAATAATCAGTTTCAACAAATCAACCATCAAACAGACATACCCTTAATGAAAATATACACTGAAATCCATCAACCAGAAGAAAATGATTAAAACAAAGAAGAAAACAAAAACCCACTTCACAAAAGTCACCATTGAACAACTACCCCACACTAAAGCAAAATATACTGAAACAAACCCCTGAAATTTCACAACCCAAAAAAATAGAAGAAACTAAGCACACTCAAACGCTCAATTAACACAAACCCAACAAAGAAAAAAACTCCCAAAGTACACAAATTAGGGAAAAGGGTGTTCAATTATTACAACTATTAATCAAACAATTAACTGAAACAATACTCAAACAAGAAAATAAATAAAAAACTTAAATGTGTGAACTTACAAGGAAAGAAATAGATATTCTCCTTCAAGCAATAAAATTACCAAAACAGCTCTGGGTGTTTGTTAAATGCTAAGAAAAAGCAATTTTTGAATTCTTCTGAGAAATCAGTGGAGTGGTTAGCTTTAGGGTTTTCTGGGAGAGAGTAAAATTAGCTTCAACAAAGTTTGGGGGAATGAGCGGGAGTGATTAATAATTATATACATATAAGAAATGAAGGATTAAATTAAATTATTTTTTTAATTATTTTTCTTTCTTTTAGAACGTTTGATTATGGAGTTTGATTCTAATTAAAAAAAAGGTTGATTACTTAAGAAGATAGTCATAGTACGTCAATTATGAAAACAATATATATTAATATATTGATTAACAAAATATATACGTTGCACTAATTTATTAATATAGTAATATGCATATAGTACATGTCAATTCATCAATATTTTTTAAAAAATATATTTAGTGACACGAGAGAATTATAATTTATGACTTTTCAAAAAAAATATTAATCTAATTTAATTAATTTTAAAATAAATAAAAAGTATCACATAATTGAAAAAGGATGGAGTGGTGTTTTTTTTTTTAAGTTTCTTATTTGGTGTCTGATATTCACATTAGAGCCTGATTAAATTCAAATTCACATTGGAAAATGTCACATTAAAGGATGAAATATCCCCTAACAAAAACAACTTCGTACTCAAGAGAATTCGAACTCAACACTTTTGATTAAAGATAAAAGGGTATTTGTCGCTGGTTCTTTTTATAGTAATAGCAATAATTTTCTTTGGGTGGGGGAGGTGGTTGAAGATATGGGGAGGCTGTAGATAGCCCTATCAAGTGGTTGACCGCATATATATTTTGTTTGTATGTGAATGAAATAAACGGAGATAATACATGAATACCCCTCCAATTTCTCTCTTATTTTCGATCAGATGAGCGAGCGTGAAATTAATTTTGTAGGTCGCTTAAATTTATGAATATGTAAGTTGTACTATCATGTTTAAATATGGTTTTTATTTCGTGTGTAATAAATACGTTTAAGATAAATCTAATAGTACAAAATTTAAGTGAGTAAAAATAAAAAAGACGTTAAGTTGGAAGGGGACTTCGAAGGAGCTGAAAATTTTAACGTGTTAGTAGTTTTTTATGATGTATATTTACCATTCAAAATGTCATATTTTGATATAGGTAGTGAAAATATAAATATAATGGGTGTGGTTATAAAAAAAAATACATGAAATTTTAACAAATATATTTTGAATTCATAAATTTAAACGGCAAATAAATTATTGTTAAAAATTGAAAAGTCAAATCTTGATATATTTAAATATTGAATTCATTTCAATTCATCTTGATCTTCGGCAAAGATGAGTTAAAGTGATAGCTACGAATTTGACTGAACTCAATAATTTTGAATCAAATCTTATGTTTGTCTTAAAATTCATTAAATTTATATACATTATTAATTTAAAACATAACAACTTTTAAATAAAATATCTAAACTTTATTAATTTCAAAATCAAAATATCGCCACAGATTTTCAATTACTTGTTCACATATAATACGACAATACAATGTCATTGCTACTATGAAATCCTAGTAGTTTGGCACTAAATTAGTGTTCATTATTTTTTAAACCAACCAAAAAAAAAAAGAGTCAATTGCTAGGTCAACACGTACTTCAATAAGAAATATTAAACATTTCAACCTAGAAATTGTAAAGGTCAAATAATAATTCAGCTGCTAAAATATTTTCTTTTTTTCGGTTAGTACTACAAAATCTTAAAATAGATTTCTTTGGATGGTAGGAAAAAAAAATACAGCTCACATGACCGCAAAAAAGTAGTCCTCCTTCCGCCAATATGAGCTGTGACTTGTGATACAAATCATACAATAGTGGGATAATTTCATTTCTAATCAGAGGTCTCATATTTGAGTTTTTGATATGGAGAAAAATTTATTTGGAGTGTTATCTTCGAATGGATCATATAGTACACGATTCGAATTTAATCGAAGTTCTAATACAGACTCATGACGTCGGATGAGAAATCAAAAGAAAAATATTCCTCTTTTTGTTGAAGCTTGTGTAACCTATTTCTTTTTTTGAGATATATTGTACGTGTTTTAAATTTAAATTGTAATCTTTCTAAGAGAAAATTATTTTTTAAAATTTTATGTCAAATTAAAATTAGATAAATAAATTAAACAATAATAATGTTAAATGTATTTCTCATCTGTTTAGAATTTGTTTTTAATTTTAAAATGTTACGCATCGTATTCTTATTAAACGAATAAATTTATCTCGTTTTGAAACCTAAACATGCTCGATTCATTTTTTTTCCATATCCAATTCACTCCCACTTTTCTACTAGTTAACTTGTCCGCGCTTCGCGCAGTTATAAAAAACGATATGATTATATTGAAAGAGATACATTCAATATTGAAATTAAAATCACCAAGTGTCCCACGATGCTTGATGCAAATGACATAAAAAAAATTATCTCCTAGCATTGATACATGATTAATACTACAGATTGATCAAAAGGAGAGTAAAAGAACCATAAAATCTAAAGAATTTAGTAGGGACTTTAAGGCTGCTTATATTTAAGTTAAAAGGTTCAACATTAGTGGATACTATTAAAATAGAAGTTATGAAAATAAAATGCTATGAGTTATGAAGATGACTTTTAAAATAAATATTTAATAAAATAGATTTTATTGTGTTATTAGACTATTCTATTTTAACATATATGTTTTTTTAAGAGAAAATGAAAAATTGGAATGGTCAATATTGAGACATTTAAGTTTTTATAATCTATATATTACTATATAAGAAGAGTTTTGACACATGGCACCCAAAAAAAGGAGAGGGTTGAACATAAGTCTCAAGGTGAGGGTATTTTGGGTATTTCAAAAATACCCCTCACATTCACACTTATCTACTAAAAATATATTACTATATAATAGTAATATATAATGTATAATATATAAGTAGTACATAAGTGTGAATGTGAGGGTATTTTGGGTATTTCAAAATAACCCTCACATTCACACTTATCTACTAAAATATATTACTATATAATAGTAATATATAATTACTATATATATATATAATAGTAATATATAATTACTTATCTACTAAAAATATATTACTATATAATAGTAATATATAATTACTATATATATATATAATAGTAATATATAATTACTTATCTACTAAAAATATATTACTATATAAGAAGAGTGAATAAACTCTTCTTTTGACACATGGCACCAAAAAAAAGGAGAGGGTTG
>NW_006239075.1:766687-768836 GCF_000226075.1 Solanum tuberosum | reverse complement strand
AAATAACCGAATGAATAGTCCTATCGATAACCCTAATGTTACTTCTACTCTGTTTATTTTTACTTAAATTTAGAAAGATATGCTTCATTTCTACCCTCAATCTTATCGCTACATTTATTTGCTATTTAAAATTGAAATTAAAAAGACAAATGACAAATAAGTTTCTATATTAGCTCACTTATGAGCAAAATATATTATAACAATCTTTACTATTTTTATAACAATACATAAACTATACTCCCTCCGTCCCATATTAGATGGGCACTTCCAACTTTACACGGTGATTAAGAAATCATTAATACATTGGAAGACTTCACCATTTTGCCCTTTCTTTATATCAATGCACATTCAAATGAGTTACAAAAAATACACATACAATATAGGAATGGTCATATTAATTGTAGGGGTAAAATGGAAAAGAATTAATTAATTCTATCCTAATTTAATAAGTGCTCAAATAATATGAAAAATAAAAATTTAGTAAGATTCTCATCTAATATGGGACGGAGAGAATAACAATATAACTTTATTAATGTTGGGCCCGGGCAGCGCCCGGGCTTTCGTTACTAGTATATATATAAAGCTGGATATGAGAGCGCTGATGTGGCAGCCCTCTTAGGCCAGCATTTGTATTTATATTTTGTCTTTTTTTTTTTTTACCTTTTTCTCTTATTATCATCTTAATATATTGATTAAATTAAATAAATACCCTCTATTGATCATTTCCCTTTAAATTCTTCCATTAATTCCTTTATTATTTTATGTATATGTACGTTACAGTATACCGCAAATGAAGAGGCAACAATATGTGAAGCTCATTTTATGGTTGCAAATATTTAATTCTTCCCCTAAATTTCATCCATTAATTTAGTTATTATTACAATTTACATGTATGAATGTCATATTTAGTCCTATTGAAAAGGCAAAAGACCCAAGAAAGCTAGTTGTTATTCCTGAAAATAAGTAGTAGTACATTTTCTTATCTTATTCCTTCTCTAATGAAATTGTTTTTCTTAATTTTTTTTTTATCTATTGCCACATATTTATTTATATATATAATCTATCTATATATATAATAAAACTAAATATAAACAAGGTGATGTGGCACCTCTCAATGGCCTAGAAACCTATTTATCTTTTTTCTCCTTTTTGAGTTTTTTCATTCATTTTTTTCCATTAATCAATTTATTAAATAAGTAAAAAATTCAATCATATTCATTACATATAATTATATCATATGAAAGTTACAAAAAAACCTCCACCTATTTGAATTCTCTAATTAAATAACATGTCTCCTCAACTTCCTTCTACTTAACTTTTATGATTTAAATAATCTATAAATAACAATCCTCTATGGTGTTGTTGCATGTTCATTTCTATTTTCTCCAACTTCATATTGTTAGTATTTTTTTTCCAGCTTTTATGAAGATTATAGATATATTTTTTAGAATTTCTTCTTGTGTTACAATAGCCAAACAAAAATTTATCAAGATGAAGAAGAAAGTTTGAAGGCAGCGTAATATTCGTCAAAGGAGATGATCAAAAAATAATTTGCTACAAGTCATCAAAATGAAGAAGAAAGTTCAATGGTGGTGGGAGATTCATCAAGAGTTGACCATATTAAAATTTTAAAAAGTAGAAGTTTCAATAATATACAAATATATAGATGTACTTATTGTTGCTTACATAATTTTTCAATTAATTATTTATCCATCAAGATGTGTACCCTTCAAGAACAAGATTATATTACAAAGAACATTTTTTGTATCAAGGGAAACATGATCTTCAACTGATTATTTTGTTGCTTAAATAATTTTTTTGATATTTTCATTATATAAATTTTTGTCTTTTGCATATACAATTCATATTCTCTATTGATATATATTATGTATATAACATGTTAATATGACATAATTTTCCGATCAAGATTCCATCTTCTTTTGTTTAGCTTTATCCGCTTCTTTTCAATCTAATTTAGATGATATAACACATTTCTTTCTTTTGTGGAATTTGAATTGACTAAAAAGGAGATAAGATCCCCTCCATTAAATTTTTGTTTCGTATTTGTTAACACTTGTGTAAAATTAGCCTTTATATATGATTGTTGGATTCAATTTTCACAAAACATTTAATTCTTCTAATTTAATGA
>NW_006239075.1:765611-766334 GCF_000226075.1 Solanum tuberosum | reverse complement strand
TTCATTACCTCTACATTTAGTTTTTCCAAAATATGATGGCTTTAAATTTTAGTCTATCATTTGCACATCAGCTATTCAAGGTTTACATGTAGAACATTTTCACGGATGCATATGTTTTTTCTTTATTTGTGGTTGTAAGCTTTTGGTAACAAGACATACTCTAACTTTGATCCATCTCATGACTTACAAAAATCTTTATCTTTTTATATTTTTTACTAAAATAACATGTCTCCTCAATTCCTTTTTACCTAATACTTTCTCTCTTTTTGAGACTTCTTCTCATTTTTTTTTCATTTACATCATATATTAAAATTTCTCAAAATTAAGTCATTTATCTATTACATAAATGAGCGTTCTAAATAACTTTAAAAATAAATGATTTATCTTCCTGATGACGCTATGCACATATTTTGTATTCAAAAAGTCATTTCTTTTATAATTATTTAACATGTAAATGAGGGGGGAAATGGAAGAATTGTTCAACATATCTCTTAAACTTTGAACAATTCACTTATTTTGAACTATAAAAATGGCTCAACAATTCACTTATTTTAAAATAGAGGAGTATATATTATTTATTAAAACTCAAGATTTTTAAAGTTTGTACCAAAATAATGAAATATATTTTCTATTTTCTAACTTTTAGTAATTAAATAAAACGACCACAACGAAACATACAAATCCACACTAAAATGAAATGAAGTACTATTTTAGTGAAATTTT
>NW_006239075.1:751699-764735 GCF_000226075.1 Solanum tuberosum | reverse complement strand
AAAAAAAAATGACAAACAAAGCTAAATCACATTTTTGGCCTAATAAAAGTGTCTCATTACATTTCTAATGCGTAACTTTATATAATTATATAGATAGATTAGTTAAAAATATCACGTTATGAAAATATTTAGAAGTTGAATAAAACATCAAAAGAAAATTACAGCAAGCAAAACATAAATATGTGAAGATTAATAATTATATGACAAATATGTACATATGAAAAAAAAAGTATAAATAGAAGAATTGCTTTATTCAATCTAAAATGATGAAATATATATTAGACATTAATCGAACAATCTCTTTTTCACCGATAAAATTATTATTACAATATTATTCGTATAGCCTTCATTCCAGATGAATCGATTCTACAAAAGCGAAATTAAAAGGCAATAGTGACATCTGCATCATATATTTTCTTCTATTAGTTTTTAAAATTTGCAAAGATATACATCTCAACGTTTATTTTACCAAATTTAAGACCAATATTCCATCAAAATACTAAAAGAACAATTTTTTTTAAAAAGAAATACATTGAAATAAAAGTATACATACAAACTTATGCCGAATTTCCTTTTGAACACAACAACTTTCAATCGTTTGTTGATCCTGAACAAATTTCCATTGGACACAACAATTTATACCCAACAATCACAAATCATTTTTACCTCATAACTTGCATAACGATCTCTTCTTGTTTGTAATATATTTATAGGGAAAAGGGTCTGAAATAATATATTTGAACTTTGACCGAAATTGTAGTAATGATGCCAAACTTTGAAAAGGACCTTTTACCCCTCTACACTATTTAATAGTGTATTTTAAAGGTATATATATGCTCACATGGACATCATAAATATTGCATAATTATAAATAATAATGTGTCCACGTGGGCACATATATACCTTTTAAATACACAATTAAATAGTGCAGGGGTAAAAGGTCCTCCATAAAGTTTGATATCGTAACAGCAATTTCGGTCAAAGTTAAAGTATTTTTCAAACCTTTTCCAAATATATGGTGAGTGTTTGATGGATTAATTTATCACAATTAATATTTGCCTTTTTCATTCCTCCATATTCTACCAGTTAATTATCATTTTTAATTTTGTCATTAATCTCTTTTCATTTATTTAAGTTGTCTTTTCAGTTTTCTATTATTAAATTCAATAATTAAGATATAATTAGAGAAAAATGTCAAAAAAAAGGAGAAAAAAGATAAATAACAATAGAGGTCTTAGAGAGGTGCCACATCACCTTGTCGATATTTAGCTTTATATGATATATATATATATATATTTATCGTAAATAAAGAAGTCATTAATCTCCCAAAATCAATGTCCAAAACTTCCTAATCAAGAAAGTTAGATTTTCTTTGATGTATTTGTTTTTTTTTTGAACCCCTGAATGCGCACTGGGTGAATCCCTTACTGTGTAATAGTCTGCAAACTGTTAGGGTATATACTATTAATCATGTGTTTAGAAATAGTATCCTAACAATTTCAAGATTAAATATCTAAGTGGGAGATTGTTAGGGTGTATACTATTAACCATGCATTTAGATATATTACATTATAACAACTGTGATGGTTAAAAGTCTAAGTGAGAGATTGTTGGGATATATAATATTAACCATATGTTTAGATATAATATTTATTATAGAATAATTGTTTATTCAGTTTTAATAAAAGTTTTAATAAATCATATATTCGTTTATGATGTTTATTTACTTATATAGTATATGATTTAGTGTATAGAGTTTTAGCTTATACACAGAGAATTAAACATCGGTTCTTATAAGTATAAAGTTTTTATAATTAAGAATAGAAGTGAATGGAGGAAGTAGTAACTTACACATTTATTTTTTATAATAATATAATATTAAGTTAATAAATAGTAAATAAATAGAAATATAATTAAAAAACGTCAAAAAAATGAGAAAATAAATAAATAGAATCATTAGCGAAAGATAAGTGTCACATTACTTTTCTAACATATGGATATAGATATAGATAGAGGAATGAATGAAAAATGCAAAAAGTTAGAGATTGTATGACAAACCTAAAAGTTAAGAAGATTACTTATTACGCTGTAATTTCACCATTATGATTGTTAGAAGTTTTTATACTCTTCCTTTTAAAAGAAAGAAACATTTAGGAATGAAGGACATGCAAAAAAAAATGACAAACAAAGCTAAATCACATTTTTGGCCTAATAAAAGTGTCTCATTACATTTCTAATGCGTAACTTTATATAATTATATAGATAGATTAGTTAAAAATATCACGTTATGAAAATATTTAGAAGTTGAATAAAACATCAAAAGAAAATTACAGCAAGCAAAACATAAATATGTGAAGATTAATAATTATATGACAAATATGTACATATGAAAAAAAAAGTATAAATAGAAGAATTGCTTTATTCAATCTAAAATGATGAAATATATATTAGACATTAATCGAACAATCTCTTTTTCACCGATAAAATTATTATTACAATATTATTCGTATAGCCTTCATTCCAGATGAATCGATTCTACAAAAGCGAAATTAAAAGGCAATAGTGACATCTGCATCATATATTTTCTTCTATTAGTTTTTAAAATTTGCAAAGATATACATCTCAACGTTTATTTTACCAAATTTAAGACCAATATTCCATCAAAATACTAAAAGAACAATTTTTTTTAAAAAGAAATACATTGAAATAAAAGTATACATACCAACTTATGCCGAATTTCCTTTTGAACACAACAACTTTCAATCGTTTGTTGATCCTGAACAGATTTCCATTGGACACAACAATTTATACCCAACAATCACAAATCATTTTTACCTCATAACTTGCATAACGATCTCTTCTTGTTTGTAATATATTTATAGGGAAAAGGGTCTGAAATAATATATTTGAACTTTAACTGAAATTGTAGTAATGATGTCAAACTTTGAAAAGGACATTTTACCCCTCTACACTATTTAATAGTGTATTTTAAAGATATATATATATATATGTCCACATGGACATCATAAATATTGCATAATTATAAATAATAATGTGTCCACGTGGGCACATATATACCTTTTAAATACACAATTAAATAGTGCAGGGGTAAAAAGGGTCCTCCATAAAGTTTGATATCGTAACAGCAATTTCGGCCAAAGTTAAAGTATTTTTCAAACCTTTTCCAAATATATGGTGAGTGTTTGATGGATTAATTTATCACAATTAATATTTGCCTTTTTCATTCCTCCATATTCTACCAGTTAATTATCATTTTTAATTTTGTCATTAATCTCTTTTCATTTATTTAAGTTGTCTTTTCAGTTTTCTATTATTAAATTCAATAATTAAGATATAATTAGAGAAAAATGTCAAAAAAAAAGGAGAAAAAAGATTAATAACAATAGAAGTCTTAGAGAGGTGCCACATCATCTTGTCGATATTTAGCTTTTTATGATATATATATATATATTTATCGTAAATAAAGAAGTCATTAATCCCCCAAAATCAATGTCCAAAACTTCCTAATCAAGAAAGTTAGATTTTCTTTGATGTATTTTTTTTTTGAACCCCTGGATGCGCACTGGGTGAACCCCTTACTGTGTAATAGTCTGCAAACTGTTAGGGTATATACTATTAATCATGTGTTTAGAAATAGTATCCTAACAATTTCAAGATTAAATATCTAAGTGGGAGATTGTTAGGGTGTATACTATTAACCATGCATTTAGATATATTACATTATAACAATTGTGATGGTTAAAAAGTCTAAGTGAGAGATTGTTGGGATATATAATATTAACCATATGGTTAGATATAATATTTATTATAGAATAATTGTTTATTCAATTTTAATAAATCATATATTCGTTTATGATGTTTATTTACTTATATAGTATATGATTTAGTGTATAGTAGTTTTAGCTTATACACAGAGAATTAAACATCGGTTCTTACAAGTATAAAGTTTTTTGTTCACAATCTAAGCTGAAAATTGGACATGTCATTGGTACGATTGTAGCACAAGATTATATATAATTTATCTTGATTATGGGAACGGTATAGTTCCAACTTCTTGTGTTAGTGCATTTTGTATGTATTGAGCGAGACCGAGTAGAGATAGTTGTTTTAGACTGACTAACAAAAGCATATTCTCTAAACTGTTAAATGTACTTATGTTCTTAATCCTGATATAACTATTATGATCTGTATATATTAATTATCATTTTGATGTATTAAAAGGCGAGATTCTGAGATAGGTCAATATGTCTGGTAGATTTGATGATAATAATATATATTGGTGAAATAATAAGTTTGTTGATGAAATTCATGTCTCGATATAGAGATTGATGATATGCCTTTTTGAGAAGCTTATAAGTTTTCATCGTGTCAAACCTTGCAAGTGGATTTATGAATCTGACACATGAAATAAGTTAAACACTGTTCTAAGAAAATTAATCATTTAATTAAATTCACCAGTAATATAATTTATTAATTAGTATCTGTAATCTTAACACGAGAAATTACATAAGTGTTTAATGGGGAATTTCGAAATATAAATAGAAGAGTGCAATTACGAATTTCTAGTGGAATGATTTGTAATTTATTATGGTAAGAATAATTTAAATTAATTATTTGAAATTATTTCCATAATAGGAAGTTTTAGTAATTAAATTTGTAGTCTCTATAATGTCCATATTTAACTAGAACTCAAAATCATATTTCTAAGGAAAATGGGAGAGGCATGCGTGAGTTTTCTTGAAAAACGAAAACAAACGTGTGTTTTTTCATGAAAGAAGAAAAACATGTCTTTTGGTTCTCCTCTTTGGACTGAGAAGAAATCTCTATAATTAGGGATTCTCTTAACCCCAGAAAGAATAAGTTTTCTATTCGATACTTGCCAACCCAGGTATTGAGAGAGTTCGAATGTGAACTTGGAATCACTATAGAAGACCATAGTTGTTGTCTATTTTGTGGATTCGCTTGAAGGTATAATTCTTCTAAAACTAGAAAGAATAAGTTTTCTATTCGATACTTGCCAACCCAAGTATTGAGAGAGTTCATATGTGAACTTGAGATCACTGTAGAAGACCATAACTGTTGTCTCTCTTGTGGATTCGCTTGAATACTTGCTCATGCTTCAAGAGGTAATTCTTGAATTAAATTTCAGTAAACTTACGTGTTCTAGCATAATTATACGTGTTCTAGCATAAACGTTATTGATTATCCATTATTCATGTAAGCAGTATGGTTCTGGTATATCTTGTGGATTCGCTTGAAGGCATCTTCTCATGATTCAAGAGCTTATTCCTGAATTAAATTTCAGTAAGTTTATGTGTTCAAACATAATTATACGTGTTCTAGCATAAACATTATTGATTATCTATTATTCATATAAGCAGTATGATTCATGTATGTTTCTGTTGTGCATTAGCCTTTATGAAGATCACTTTGTGTGTATTGGGTAAATCCCTACTATGCATTAGCCGGCAAACCACATACTTATGTAAGGCCTATGTGACAAGCTCGACTCATAAGGTTTTCAAGGGGATCGATCTCCGGTCATTCATGTGGATGACCACCCTTCGAACCAACTGAGCCCACCCAAAGGACAATTACCTTAATGTCAAAGGTATGACTGAGAATAGTTATTAGCTTTAATCTTGAAATTCTAGTATGACAATTATTTTGAGCTAAAATGATATAGTTGAAATGGATGGAAAGTACTAATATTTGTTGAGAAGTGGAAGGATATATACATCTTTGTATTTTTAAAAAGTCGACTAAAGAGAAATTTATATTAAAAAAATGAAATTAAATCTCACATAATTTTTAGTTATATAATTATCACTCTAACACAGTTTTAAAAAATGCAGTGAAGTGTCTTATTTTAAATTTTAAATTGTCAAAAAAAATTGCTATTTTACTAGGAGAAAAAAAATATTTTTCTCGTAGTAATTCATATCATTTTTCAATGTTAAATTATGAAAGTAAGCTCTATTTACATTTTAGGTAATGATAAATATAACATGAATTTTTAATAGTGATTCCTAAAGTTTTTTTTTTTCATTCAATAAGATGTGACTCTTTAAAAAATGAAGATATTTTTAAACGGGTGAGCGACAATATAACTCTAACAATACAAGTGTTGAAGTATAGTTGTTGAAAATGTATAAATATGACTTATTTTCTACCGTAGAAGGGTAAATGTAACATTTCTTCCTAAAGTAATAAAACATTTTTTTTAAAAATAAATCAAGAGAAATTTTTGAAAAAAATTCATATACAATTGTTAAAAGGATAGAAACACAAGTAACTCTTTAAAAGCATTCTGCAACCAAAACAAAATGCAGATCCACTTCCTTTTTTCTTTATTTCCATAGACAACATCTCTCCAACTACACCGATGCAGAGCCACTTCCCTTTTTCTTTATTTTCGTAGATAACAACTCTCCAACTACACAGGATTGCATGTTGTTCCAGCTCTCCGTGTGATATTTTAATTATTAAATTGGATATTTTTTTAGTTATAGAATTGGATTTTTTTTTAGTTATAAAATTTTCAATTTATTTGTTGAAACTTTATTGTTTTTTGTTTTTGTTAGAAAAGAATATTGTTAATTGATATAATACTTTATTTTCTACTTGCTTCTATTTAACATTCTCTTAAATATATTTTACTTAGTTAGTAGATGCATAACACTGCCTCATCATCTTCTTTTGGCTCATGTTCTTCAAAATATTATTTGAAAACTCAAAACTCGATGAAAATAAATAAATGAAGTGAATCTTAAGGTTTTATCATTCTCTTTGTTTGTTTCGTTTCATTAAATAGAAATAGAAATAAACTATTTTTTGTTTCGCATAACACATGTATAAAAGTTATTGTTGTCATTTTATTCCATTATTATTATTTATAATATAATATTTTTAAATAACATAAAATCTTCATTTTATATCGGTAATAGGTAATTAAATAAATACAAAATGTTAGACATGTATTTGTAATATACTACCTTCAATATTGTTAGAGAAAATGTATTTAGTAATATGAGAGTAAAAATAATTAAATTAAAGTTTTAAAATATTTTTATTGTTAAAAAGTAGACAATGTTTTTTTCTTATACAATTTTTCTACAAACTTTAATATTATTTGAATTAAAATAAAATTATAAAATAATGAACTGAGTCTCAAAATTTCGAGGGCCTAAATTAGCACTTTACTTGTCTATCTGTTGAGCCATCCGTCCATTATTAGTATTTTCAATCGAATTTTATAGAGTATCAATTAAGATAAAACAACAATGTCAACAGTATTAAAAAAAATGTGTTACTCAATTGCTAGATATAAATGAAATTAGTTAAACAACACATCGTAGGATAGTAATCACAACATTACTAATGACTTAAAATAAATATATATAAAAAGACCGTTAAACTTATTTTATAAAATCTATATAACAATGATACACACAATTTTATTTTTAAAAAATTGAGTTGAAATTTACAAGTCAAATAATGAGAATCATGAAGAAATTACAAGAAGATGAATATATTATTTAATTTAATAAGAATAATTTTCATTATATTAACTCACTTAATACTATGTCTATTGAATTTTAAAAAAAATTATAAACTGTATTATATAATAATAATTTGGCGGAATGACCTGAAAGACCCTTGTACTTGTCTCATTTTGTCAGTTGAACCCTCATACTCATCACTTTGCCAACTAGACCCTTAAACCCATCAGAAAACAACATTTTAAACCCTTTTCTCCTCCGGTCAGAGTGCGTGTAATGGACGCGATTACACGTGAAATTCCACATCATTTTTAGTGCCACATGCGAAATTAAGTGCTAAAAAAATTTTAAAAATCAAATAAATCAATTTTTTAATTTCTTTAACTTTTCAAATAGTCATCTTCTTCATATTTGGTCACAAATTGAGCACTAGATTCATACCCATCAGATCAAATTCTTCTTGATTTAACTTGTAAATTCAACTACAAGTTCACCAACACAAACTCAATGAATCCCAATCAAAAAAATTTAAGTAATTTTACAAATTCACAAGACCCATTTATTATTTTTTAAGCTTTTTCAAACTTATCAATGGAGTTTTAAAATTTTCAATAGTCACAATCATCCTTCACATTATCTGCATCTCCTCGTTGAAACCATCTAATAAAAGAATGATACTAATATTTTTCAAACCTAAAAAACGAAAATTTTAGAAGAAGTTGAGGCTACTGATTTGTATAAAAAAGAAGAAGAAGAAGAGGCGGAGAAGAGTGAATGTGGGGGTGGAGAAAGAAGAATGGGCTGGAGAAAGAAGAAAGGTGAGGGTTGTGGTGAGGGTAGAGGAGAGAGGGCTGGTGGAGAAGAAGAAAGGGTGGGTGTGGGTGAAGGAGGGTTGAAGAAGATGATATTTTTTTTTAATTTTATTAAATTAATTTTTTAAAAGTAAAATATTGTTTTAACTCGCTTTTAAGCGCGTGTAATCACGTATATTTCCAACTCACCAATATTAATGCCACATAAGCTCGGTCAATGGTCAGAGGGGTTTAAAATATTGTGTTTTGATGAGTTTAAGGGTTTGATTGGCAAAGTGATGAGTAGGAGGGTCTAACTAACAAAAAGAGCCAAGTACAGGGGTCTTTCAGGTCATTCCGCCTAATAATTTACTATAAATAAACTTTATAATATATATTTTTTTTGCTCTTTAAAATTTAAACCCTACGACAGGGCTTCACTTCCCTTAACCCTGAGCCGCCATTGGCGTCTGTAACTGCTCTTTCTGCAATTTGTGCGTTTCTCTGTAAAATTTCATTGGGTGGATTGATAATTTGTGGAATTTTGCTTCAGTTTCGAGTAACTGCAATGGCAGATGAAGAGAATTTAACTGTTAATGAAGAGTTGATTCCGAAGCCGAGGCACAAGGGAAAACATGACAAACCAAAGCCATGGGATGATGAAAGCATCGACCATTGGAAGATTGAGAAGTTTGATCCTTCCTGGAACCAGAGTGGATTGCTTGAAGTCAGTTCGTTTTCAACTCTATTCCCTCAGTACAGAGGTTAGCTCCCAAAAAATATCTTCTTTTGAGACCACAGTTTTATGACCTAATTGAAAGAAGAATGAAATTACTTTGTAACATTATTCTCTGCCTTACGAATCACTGTAGTTTGATTAGCAAATACTTGGTAAATTTTAGAACTTTCCCGTATTAATTCAGTGTCATCTGTCTAATTTCATTGTCAAAATTCAAGTTTGGAGCTTTGTGCACATTTGCACTAGTCTCTTTTATGCATGCACGGATTTTTTTCTGAGTTGATCTTTGAATACATAGGTAACGTTTGGGAGGGGAACAAGTTATTCCGGGAATGTTATCTCACCTTATGTGGGATAAAATATATATAATAATGGGATAACTTATTCCACGATTTATCCCAACCTAACATGAGATAAAGCTCATCCTTAAATTAATCCCGGTATTAGTTATCCCCTAGTACCAAATGAGCCCCTAGAGTTTATTTAGCTGCAAAACCAAAAACCAACAGCCACAACACCACCTCAGTCCCAAACAAGTTATAGTTGGCTATATGAATCCTCTTTTTTTTTTCCTCAAGGCACATCATCATCCTACCAAATAAAATAAAAGTAAAACCTATAGGGATTTTTTTTCTTCCATTGTGCTCTATCTGTAGCTGAATTGACATTGATTCCAGGGATTTGTAGGTCTTTCGGGACAACTTCATTCCATATGATTTTGTTTTTGAAACAGGTAACTTTAGGTCTACCTTGTCCCCAGTTAACACCTTCACTCACCAAAGTTCCACACATACAGACCGTTGCATCGGTAGGTCAATGCATGACATGAACAAGTCATGGAAACTAGAATAAATGTGTGTGCAGGGGTTGGTTAGATTCAGGCACATTAAGAATTTTGACGGAATGTGTGTTCCCTATCAGTTTTTGTTCTTATTGAATGGTCGACTGCGAAACCCATCAGGGTTCCAAAAAAACATATATGTTTTTTGCTCGCCAATATTCAGATACATGATATGGTTTAACTTAAGTTGATGTTTTGACTATACCAAATTGCACAAAGAGAAAGCAGTTCCTATGTGTATTGGATTATCGTTTAGTTGCTTATTTCTTCAATGATTTGTTAATAAGAACTGACAACACAAGGTGCACTGAGCAGGTTGGGATTTTTAGTGAACCTATTAGTTAAAATGCCAGACTGAGTCTCTACTTATAAATTATAATCTGCTCACTTGATCATGTTTGCATTATAACCTTTCCTTGATAAGTATGCTTTTATATTTTTTGTTGAAAACAATCGATGTTTCTTGTGAATCTAAAATAATTGACACATTAGTGTGCGGTATGTTAATAAATGAGCATTTTTATCAGAGAAATATTTGCAAGAGTGTTGGCCTAATGTAAAAGGTGCCTTGAAAGAGCATGGAATTGCCTGCGAACTTAACTTGGTAAGTCATTGTAACCTCTACCCCTCTCTCTCTCTCTCACACACACACACACACGTTTTCTTTGCTGTCTATAACTATTAGAATACTTCTAGAACTATGTATTATTTGTTAGTTGGTAAGGTCCTAACTCGTATCGGCGAGCTAGAACCAAGGTTACTTACATCTGACTCATGTATTTTGTCGAGAAGTAAAATTTCTCTGTGCTAACTCTCGGATAATGCATTCCTGAATTAACCAGTGTTTGATGTCGTAATACTTAATTAGACAGTATTTATATGGAATTAAACCTTATTGATTGGGCACCCAAATTTATGCTTATCATTGATTCTCCTTGGGAGACTAACATGAGGGACGTTGCCTATCCATTTCAGCTGCCCATACAATGATGAGCTTGCTATGTTGAAATGATGAAATCTAAGTTATTGCTGAAAAATGGATTTCCTCATTACAAGTGGCTATGGATAAAACCTCCAGTTTTTAACAGTATTCTTGAGTTGCTCACATTTCTTTTGTTAATCAAAGATGCTTTCAAAATCTTCACTTGTGGTGTGAGGGTCATATGTTAGATAGCTTGTCACAGTTTTTGAATAGCATTAGGACAGTTAAGATCTGTAACCCCTTTCATCTTGTTCTCTTCTCAGTTCTCAGTACCTTCTTGGTACTTATTTAGATGAAATCTACTTCACATAATTCAAGATATAGAAAATAAATAACAGGATTCCTGAGTGATACTGGGTTAAGGTTCCTTATTTATCATATTTAAACCTCTTGCTTAGTTATCTACTTAATGCCAAGTGATGTTAATGTGGTGGAGCTTTGGAGAAGAAGTTCCCTACATAGAGCAAACATGTATATATGGAAATTTATTTCATTGTTAGGGGCTTTGAAGAAAAAGTTTTCAAGCATGGAGAAAGTATGTACAAACAACAAAAATTATTTTATTGATAGGGGTTGAATGTTTGGTAACGTTCCATGTATTTGTGATATGTCAGCAACTTCAAAGAGCATCACACACTATTACCTTGACTGGCTATTATTTATCATTGCTTTTCCACATTTTGTCTTCCCACTTTTACTCTCTAATGAGCACTAATATTAGGTCTGCACTTTTGCAATTAATATCATCTGTTTATTTTTTCTTCTGTTGTGGGTCAGGTTGAAGGATCCATGACAGTTTCTACTACTATGAAGACAAGGGATCCCTATATTATTGTAAAAGCTAGGGATTTGATAAAACTTTTGTCAAGAAGTGTCCCTGCTCCTCAGGTTTGTGTTTTTTTTTATCCCTGTCGTTTCTCATCATCTCTGATTCTTTTCTTGTATAGCATACTAAATGTTTGGTTAGAATTTTTAGTAGCAAGCAGTAAATAGCATTGTTTTAGGATTGAGCCCTGCTTCTGTTAATTGAATGGTATTCACTTTGTTTCAAAACCAGGAAAGGGTTGACTTTGTTTTGATCAGTAATCCAGGGGAGGTTGGACTTGTCATATATGTTGAATTATAAAGTTATTTGCCAGCTTTAAGTTTATTTTGACCAGCAGCTATCTTATGCTTAATCAGAATGGTGGTGCAAAGGAGAGGGTTATAAAAAAAACTGGAAGGCTTTGTTACATAGCTGTTAATAAGTAACTAACCAAAGTGTGGAGCCTCTCTATGGTCCACAAATTTCCTGAGACACTGTAGTGATATTTAGATTGAGGTGTCACATATTTGCTCTGAACAATTCATCTTCTTTCTGCTTGGATATTGTTTCGCATAAAGCAGATCTGCACTAAGCTATCTATTGCATATTGTTTAATGGCTTTCTATTCTACTTGTCTATTATTTTTTTATTTTTTTTGATAACCGAGAAATCCGTTTGTGACCCGCCCTTTGGACCAATCACAACCTTCTAAACTCGGTGGATAATGGGCCCTCCCCTCTACCCTTCTCCACTTAAATACCGGGCTTCGCTTTGCATGGTGTGGAGCTTGAACCTGCGACCTAAGCCACAAATCCTCCACCTTTTGCTACTCGAGCTAGGCCTTGGGGGCGTCTATTATTTATTCTGTTTTTCGCTTTTCGCCATCTATGGTACATAACATAAGAGAAAAAAACACACATTTATTATCCACAAATTTGCTGTTCGTGTCCCCTCTGCAATTCGAATGTTAAGCTGGAGGATTGCTTCACTATATTATGTGCTCTTTTAGTTATCCAATAGTCTCTTCAACTGTTGGTTAATTCTAAATGAAATGTGCTTTCCCAGGCTGTCAAAATCCTGAATGATGAGATGCAATGTGACATAATCAAGATCGGCAACATGGTTCGCAACAAGGTGTGCTATGCTCATCCCTACTCAAATTAAGTAAATGTATTTCAATTATATCTTTTATTTGGTGGATGATTTTGATCAGAACATGAATTCTATGCATGGCTGTCAAACACTTTGTTGGATACTCGTCAAATAAAAATGTTCCTTCACATAATATGCACACTTTTGATAAGTATGCTCATTCACAATATTCCATACTTTTTTTTACAAGTATGAGAGGGCTC